>NC_016089.4:41374067-41619203 GCF_000004515.6 Glycine max | reverse complement strand
TAGGAACAATTTTTGTGAACATTAGAATACTTCCGATTCACCACTTAATACAAACCATTGTCTAATTCCCATAAAACAATTTGCTATGGTACTATTGACGGTACAGTATTAATACCTATTCATCAAATTTCACCATATACAACGTAAATAATTTTATCTACAAAAGAGTGAAGAGACTGGCCATGGCATATAGTTGATGACATGATAGTTCTTGTTCAAGTTGGTTAGGTTGAACAAACACTATTTACACATAACACTAGAATCTGTTGTAAACATCAAATCTGAGGGATGAAGATCCTCTCCAATATTAAAAAATCTAGACAAGATCTCAGTTGTTCTTTAATATCAGTAGTTGATAATTTTATTATATAAAAGATATAAAATTTGCATGAATGATAATTAAGATTTATTAAGCTGAACATTTTCCCAATTTTTTTTGTTGGGATGTTTTCTTAATTGGAGAGGTTCTAAAAAATTTTAGAGTTTTCTAGAAAAGTGTAAAATTTTCTAGAACGTTTTTTAGATCTCTATAGTAGTGTATAACTCTCTAGAAGCTTGTGGAAGAATATGAAAATCTTTGAAATATTCTGGAGATGTGTGGAACCTTCTGAAATCTTATGGAAAGAGTATGGAAGGATATGGAAATGAGTAGAAGAGTGTAGAGGCTCCTAAAATGTGTGGAGCATTCTAGAGAATTGATCTCCACCCTAGAATACAAGTAATCTCCACCATTCATTGTGAAGATGGAGTAGTATAAATAAAGATAAGAATCTTCATTCCTAACCGATCCAAGACAATAGTTAATTCACTTCTTAGGGTAAGAAAGCTAGAAAGTTAGAGAATCTGTTTTAGAGAGAAGATAAATAGTTTCGGAAATCTCTATCCTCAAGCTCGAATGAGGCACCGTAGAGTGAGTCAATTTTGTAAATACATCCTTGTAATCCTACTATTATTTTGTATAGTGGAAGAATCTTCATATTGGAGAATTATAATCATGTGCTCTCATTACTATCTCTAATTACTAAGTGTTTATCTTAACTTCACGGAGCAGAAAAGTTCGAATTTTTCCAACATTTTTCTCACCTGAAGAGGATTCGTACTCAAAGCAAAGAGGGTTGATATGGTTGTAGGTTAAATAGATCAAATTTAAAACTAATTTTGATAGGAGTCAATTTTGAATAATAAATATAATTATGATGTGTATTCAAATTAATTATAGCATAATTTTAACATTCAAATTAATCATAAAATATGCATACCTTGCAGTACATTAAAGAGTTTCATCTAGTTAGATAGTTACATGCAGTGGCTTAGGATAATCAACTCAATTTTGAAACTAATAATATTAAAATTTAATTTAATAATACGTCTATGAACCCATTTTGTATGTGATATTTAATGATTATGTACTGAGAATGAGAATGTAAAATAATTTTATATTTTCATCTAATCATAAATTATCGCTTGATTTACTTTTAGACAATTGTTTTAAAGGTAAATAAATTTATTATATATAATGAATTATGATTGGATAATTGTCAAATTTTTTATATTATTAGTGTATAGTTTTTTTTTTCCTCATCAATTATTTAGTGTTTGATTTAGGAAAGAAAATAAGAGGAAAAAGGACAAAGAAAAGAAAGAGAAATGAAATAAATGAGATTATTTTTAAGTTATTTAATAGGAAAAAATAAAATAGTGAAAATTTAAAGCATTTTGTTTTTGTTTAGTTGCGTAGAAAGTGAAAAAAAGGTGTAAAATAACATAAAAAACAAATAAAAAATGAGATGTGAGTAATTTTTTTTAAAAAAATCCATTCCATCCAAATACGATGAGATACTAAGTACTAACCATGTATTGAACCCATCTTCAATACTTTTTTTGTATACTCATCCAAACAAATGAAGGAGTGTCATTCACACTCATTTCCGTCTCTCCATTATCCACAGTAACAAAGTATTAGTGTCCTTTTTTTTTTGAAGTATTAGTGTCCCTTTATTTTAAAGCGAGAATTAATTTTTCCTATTGTGCATATATTTCAAAGTAAATTTTATGATTGAAATTGATTTATACATGTATTCTAATGATTTAAAATTAGTTAAAATAAAATTAATTTTATTAAATTTAAAACAATCGAAATTTATAAGATGACAATATTTTGGGCAGGAGTACGTTTAGACAGAGATTAAATTTTAAAATAATTTTTTTAAAAATGAAAAATAACCAAAAAGGTAATTATTTTTCAACTAAGAAGGTAAGTTAGATGATTAATTTGGAAACAAAATTTATGCAAGCTTATACTAAATCAGGTAGTTGTAGAGCCCGCATGGGCCAACCTCATATTGATGATTATTTTAATGGTTTTGCCACATCCATATATCGCATCAATGGAAAGTATAATGGTACTCTTAGGCGGGACCAACTCCTACTAAGCTTTTAACCCAAAGTCCCAAACCCTAAAGTTAGGTCATCGATGGTTAATAAGGAGAAATACACCCTCAGGTGGTGTGATATTTTTTTTATAATAATAATAATAATAATAATAATAATAATAATAAAGTGCTATGTGAGATATGATATACTATTTGCTGATGGGTGGGTCCCTCAATAATTCCTGCTTTGAACGGTCACGCTACAAATTATTGATGTTCATGTGAAAACATTTAGATGCACACTCTTTTCCATCTTGTAATTCCCGTCATCACCTACTTTCATGTTCTCATTTTTCCAATTTCTTTTCCCTTTCTATTCGTGTATTTCTTCCATCTCAAGAGGATTGTATATTTATATGTGTATGTTTCTACGCTTGCTTTTGGGCTTAAGTTTTGCATACAAATTAAGTACGTCACATGTACTTCAAGATTTGCAATCAAATTAAGCATCACATTAGTTTTGTAATAATTATTTGTTTTTTTTAGAAACTGGGTTGAAGAAAATGTTAAAAATAATTAGTTATTTTGCTGAAAAAAAGTTAAACCAAGCATGCGTACGTTTACCTGTGTATAGAGAATTCACTGTGCCACATGGCTAAATGAAGTGTATAGGGTAATTGTTAATTTGATATACAGTCCTAAATGATACCGTGAAAGAAAAGTGGAGTAGATGATAAAATTAACAAGAGAATACACAAGTTTTATAAAGTTTAAGCTGATAACAGTTTTGCTTTTGAAGAGAGAAGTTAACCAACTGGATTGAATAGTTTGATTCTGCATAACTCATGGACAATTTCTCTTTATCATAGTCCAAACTATCACACACAATGACTATTAGAAAGAGAAAAATTAATTGTCTTTTTTCACAACGAGCTAATATATAATTTTTTTATAATCAAGAGAGAAATAAGAAAAAAATATAAAAAAAATGATTTTATGAAAATTATTATAAAAAAAATTAATATATAATATTAGTGTGAAAAAAATTGAAGTTAGTGATAAAGGAAACTATACATAGTAAACAAAGGATATAAAATTTGACTCTCAAGTTTCAAATGGCTAGTTATCATTAAGATAATAGAATCTATATAGCCTGGGCTTATTAGTCTAAACGCGTGATATAGACAATGTTCACTATTGATTGAAGAAAAGTAACGCGTAACAATGACAATAACAGTGCAGTAGCATGCAAGTTAAACAAAACTGTTAAATTTTAGTACAAAAAGAAAATTAATAATAGGCTTCTCCACCTAGTGTAATCTTTTTTTTTTTTTTTTTAATAATTTCTTCACATCACATTTGGATTTGCAATTGGCAAATTAGCAAGGATGCATGGTAGCACTTAGCGAGGAAAACACGAATCCTTTGTCCGATCCACGAATCATACAAATTTACATTTCTTATATAAAATATATCAACAGGTTCTTCTGCTGGTTTCTCATTGCAACATGGAAAACTCTTTGCAGATTTCCTCAAATAACCGTACAGAATTTCTTTTTCTGCAGGGGTGGGACTTCGTCTCGGGGCCTATAGATAGCTGGTGAATAATTATGACGATTGAGAGGGACAAAATAATTACTTTTTTTTTTTTATCGAAAACTAATGACCAATCCCTAAGTAGACAAATTTATTTAAGAGTTATATTTTTCATATGGATCAAAAATTAAATTTATAAATAAAATTATTTATCAATCATCCGCATCTTGTTCGTGTTATTACTTATATATGAGCATTTCAATTTTGATAGCGTTAGCTAGCTTGTAATAAGTTATGTATATGATGGAAATAGAAGATTGACTGCTTGCTTGGTTTGATCTTAAAGGGTAAAAGAAGAGAGAGATAAGTCGTGAATTCAAATTTTTTGTTTGTAAAAATTAATTTGAAAGATATAAAATTGATTAAATAATTAAGAAAAAAGGATTATGAGTTTAATTTCTTCCACAAATAAAAAATAATAATTAATATTTATCAATAAAAAAAATTATACATGACTTGGGATTGGGTGAGATGTAGAGGAAGGGGGACAAGGCCAACTACACTCAAGCACACTAACCAAACCATGGTGAAGAGTGGTGGGTGAGGGTGAGTAATTGATTGACCAAACCAAACAAAAACATTCACAAGGTCATATGATAGAACTACCCACGGGGCCACACACACACATAAGAATGCATTTTAACTTAACCTGAGGCTTGGCTTAGCTTATGCTAGTATTACTGTGATTCATGATTGTGCACTTAATAGTTTGCGTGCACTCTTGCGTCCTCCCTCACCCCTCACGCACGCACGGGCACGTATGAATGAATGAGTGAATCAACCTTCCACAACACTCTCAACTTTTCTTTTATTAATTAATAATTTATTTTACCCCCGCGTTTTTTTTTCTCCAGTGATTTAATAAATTATTAATATTTATTTTGATCTACTTGAATGAGGGGTATATGTGTCAATGCATTTTCTATATAACTCAAGTCCTCATCTCTCGCCTTGGTTATACACAGTTTCCACTTTCCACTTTGACTGTACCAAAGTCACGCTTGCTCCCTCTCTTAACCGCTTCCATCTTTGCTCTCTCTCTCTCTCTCTATGGACACACATCCTTGTAAGTTCTTGTTCTTTTTCATGAATCTTATGTTTTCTTTACTTTTCATGTTTTTGTGTGTCTGTTTTGTTTTCCAAATTTGGTTCTTAGTTAGTCCTAGGATAATTTAATATTTGAATAAATCACTTAGTCTTTGAAGAGCTTCAATTCACACACCTGAATCTCATTTATTGCACTAGATCTCGTGAGCAAATTTGTTTCCTTTTAAAAAAAGTGTTTTTTTTTGGGGGGTAATTATTGTTTCCATTCTGGAACTTGGTGCTCTTGAATTTTATGTATGTATGTTCTTTTTCTTATTTATCGTTGCAACTTGTAACTTGCAAGCTGTCTCATTTTTAAGAGGTTTTGTAATGGAAATTTATACACCAGATTAGCTGAATCTCAGTAATTACCTTGCTCTGAAGGTTTTGTTTTGCAAAAATAGGATTCAGGGAAGGAAAAAAGGGAATGAATAAAGGAAAACAAAAGTTTTATTTTTTCTTCCTGTTTTGATCTTACTTTATTTTTTATTTGGTTCTATTTTGAGCTGAATTAAAAGGTGTTGATCCGTGCTAATTGTCAGATCTGTCTTGTATGAATTCTATTGCAGGGTCTTGAACAGGTTTTTGGGTGAAGGAGTAGTGTTGGTGGCTTTGTATATCTTTTAGTGGATAAGGATACAACAGCATGCGGTGGTGGCTTAGTCTCTCAGTTGATGTATACCGCAAAGTGATTTCCTTGAATCTGTATTGCAAAGTTATTCTGTAACTCTTAAGTCCCTTTTGATCAAAAACCTTTTTCAATCATCTCACTCATCTATTCCTTGCCTTGAATCAATGGGATCCAATTTTTTTGTTGTTGTTCCTTGTTATGTCCGTCAGATTAGCTGAAAACCCCCACCCCTATCTTGTTTCAAACCTCTTATTTTCAATCAGCCTCTTTTAACATTTTAGTTGTCATTAGTTTCTAGCCATTTTCTCCTTAGGTGGTGTTTGTAGACAAGTCAAATTAGTATCTTAGTTTTGTGTATTGTTCAATTTGTTAAAACCGGTTTTCACTACTGGATTGGGAGGGTTCAGACTTCAGAATCATTGTCTCTGGGAACATAGTTGTTCTTCCATTTTGAAGGGTTGGAAAAGTAGTTATGGTGTGCCAAGCAGCGAGTCAAACCAGATTTCGGGCATTGAAACACGAGAATGGATATGCAGGGAGCTCCACCATAATAGTTAGGGTTATAGCATGCTTTCAACCTCTCACAGATTGCCAGGTATATTATTCTAGAACTGAAGAAACTGCTGTTATTCTTTTTTTCTATTTTTTTAATTGATGGTATCTTTTGTTATTATTATTATTATTATCTTTTAAGGAAAGCATGAACTGATGATTATTTTTGTTTTTGGGTTTTTTTCAGGCTGAATACTTTCGTCATTTGCTCAAGCCTGTTACGTAATAGTTTTTTTCTTTTTGTTCGTGTTGGGTTAAAGCTGGTGGTTTAGTTGTTTTCCTTGTTGGTGAAAGAGTTACCAATAGTAAAAGATAGCACTTGTGTTTGAAACGTTTTTCTTCAGGTACGTGTTGCATTGTTTATTTTTCCATTCATTCATTTCATCCATTTGTCGTTGTTTGTTGATTTGTTGATTCACAGTGTGCTTTGAAAATCTTTAGGTGATTGTTGGGGTTTAATGGGAGAAGATTGCAGAACCTGGATTCCGGAGCTGCATTTTAATTGGCAATCTCCAAATTTGAGCTCCTTCAATGCTACACCCTTTGGTGTGGGGAAGCAAAATGGTACTTCTGCAGCTATGAATTCGGGTGCCAACGTGGTCACAAGAAACGCGGCAATGCCAGCTTATGCGTCCTCTGCCTTACCGCATTCGCAGTTAGGACATTCTGGTGAACCTCATGGTTGGTTTTATTGTTTGCCTCGCTTTCGCCAGGGATTTACCACGCCTGCTCAAACCTTCAATGCAGAGGAAAAACTCCCTGCTGGCCATGCCAATGGTTTAGGGGTGGAAGTTGCGCCGAATAGGGAATCGGGTTTCCCTCAGAAGCAATTGCTGGTTATTGATCAAACGGGTGATCAAACAACTCTTGTTTATAGTTCAAGGTTTGGGGGTCCCGTTGATTGTCATGTGTCCTGGGATTCAAAGCTGCATGGTTCTATCAATTTGAACAATGGGAATGAATTGCTTAATTTAAGGAGAGATGTGAATCATGTGGTTGGACTTGGACCTACTTTGGATGATAAAGTTCATGAAAATACAGGAACTGATGATGACATTGAAAGCGAGATGCATGAGGACACAGAGGAAATCAATGCATTGCTTTACTCTGACAGTGATGGTTATTCCACTGAGGATGATGATGATGATGAAGTTACTAGCACAGGACATTCACCCAGTACAATGACCACGCACGATGATAACCAGGAAGAACCCCATAGGAGAACCGCCGAAGAAGTTGCTAGCTCCGTCGGAGAAACAAAGAAGCGAAAGCTATTGGACGGTGCTTATGATGATGACAACTTGCAGTTCATGGACACTGCTAGTTCTCTGAATGGGAAAAAAAGACCCTTTGAAGTCGAAGATGATGCCGAATCAAGATGCTCTAGTGGTGGCAACAGTAGTAGTAGAGGGTCAGGTGGAATGGGTTCCTTGTCAGGCAATAAAAAGATGAGAAAGGAGAAGATTCAAGATGTTCTGAGCATCCTGCAATGCATAGTTCCTGGTGGAAAGGACAAGGACCCAATCGAGCTTCTTGATGAAGCCATTCGTTGCTTGAAATCATTGAAACTCAAGGCCATAGAACTTGGACTTGATGCTACTATATAAGTTGTGGACAATTGGAAATCAGCATCACCTATCACTTATTTAGTACGTTATCTTTGTGTTTTGGTTTGTAGAATAAACAAGGTATGAGTGTGAAACGAATCCTTTGAAGCCCTTGCTCAATTATAAAGTTGGAAGAAAATAGAGAAATCAGGTGGGCTTTGAGTAATGGTAGTAGTTTGTGTGTGAAGAAAGAGGGTGAGGTATTTCAGCGTATTATGCCGCAATAAAGGAAAAAAAAAAAAAACAAAGAAATGAATGATTAGTCCATGTCTTGGGGGTTAGAGAAAGTAGCACTAACGCTGGCATGGGGTGTGTGAGTTGTGTTTTTTTGAAATGAGAAGACCACTGGTTGTTCCAAAAACGAGAGTGCACGCCTCTTGGTTGTTATGGGGCCCAACCTCACTTCCTCTTTTTGTAACCTTGTCGTGTTCAATCCTTTGTGGGTTTGCCTTTTTCTCTGATGTAAAAATTATCACTTCTCCTTTTGTGAAAGAGATTGTGACAACTTTGGCTATAAAGGGGGGCCCCTCTTCCCCTCTATTTTTTCTACTTGACGGATGGCACAGTAATGTAACACCACGCTTGTGGGAAACACTGATTTTTGTGCTGTGGTTTAGTGCTATATTATTGTTATTGTTGTGTATCGTAATTGGTGTAGTAGTGTATATGGACTTATTACAGAAGAAAGGAAGAAGGGGTGATATCTTGGTCTGATGTAATTTAATGTGGTTGGTGTCACTGTTGTCTTCTTGCCTATGTAGTTACGTCGCATACACGCATTTAATGATATGAGAAAGTGATGTGTTTTTAAAAACTTCTATCTTCATATTTAAATGTCGTTATTGTCAGTATTAGGTTTAAATATGTTTCAGATAAGATATATATTTTATATTTGATTTTTCTTTTGGGTTTTTTTTATATTTTATTTTGAGCTTATGATATATTAAAAATTTTATTTTGAATCTCTTTTATGAGTTAAGGTGATAATGTAATATTTTCTTATTGGTTTTTTCTATATATTAATTTGGAATGCTGTCAAGTTATCCCTAATGAATATGGACTCATAATAAATTTTTAATATATAATGAGTTCAGAATGATTAAAAAGTTTATCAGATGTTAAAAAAAAAAGAATGTATATATATATGACACATCTATAAGTTATTTAAGTCTTATTATTGATAGTATTTAGTTGATTTGTACTTGGATTGATTAAAATTTTAAAGTATGAAAAGTTCTCTCTTAGCCATGGATGGTGGGGGTGATAACTGATAAGGGCCCAAGGGGACCACAGCGTGGAATTATTAGTGAGGAAGATACATGTGACGTGTGTAAGAGAGAGAGAGAGAGAGAGAGAGAGAGAGAGGGTGGCACGGGTGGGATTATGGTGAGTAGTCAATAGTCATGGTAGGTGTCAAACAAAAGAAAGAATCTTATAACAGTGTTTTATTGAAGTCCATTGATTTTTCTACAGTGCAAAAGAAAGCATGCCATTGCTTGAGGCTTGAGCAGCTTGCTAGCATGGGTTTTTCTTCCTTTCTTTTCTGGGTGGAAGATAGAGAGGGTGGACTCTAAATCTTTTATTCTTCTATGATACTTTTGGTCAAACATGTTTTTAGTTCACATTTGCATTTTATCAAATAAAGTGTCAGTGAATTATTGTCTTTTTGGTGTACTAACCACTAATTTTTTTTTTTGAATTAAAATAGTTGTTACTTATTTTTATTATTATTAATAATTGTCACTTATATGTATAAGCATTGAGAAAATTATTAATAACATATGGTCAATAAATCCACTATATTCTGTGGGAAAACAAACAAAAACAAACTACATTTATATTATATTTTTTTCTTATTATTATTTATTATTGGTATGAAATATCCATCAACTTTTATTAATAATTAATTTTCATTAAAAAATTTGATTATTCACTTTTGATGGGATCTCCCTCAATCCCCTTTTTTTTCATTATTCTAATTTGAGATCTTTTTAAAAGAAATTGAGTTCAGTATCACTTATACCAATAATTTGTTGGTATTATATTTGTATTATATACAAATATACAAACAAAGAAAATGACATGCACTAAAATAAAAAAAATTGTTATATTGGCAGCTATGACAAACATACTTTAAGCCTAATTAAATTCTAAAAATGACATGAACAATGACTTGATTTAAGAGTTCCAGTGCTGGGTTCCATGGATGTGGAGGTTTGTGTTCCTCATGCGAGTCTCGTTTGAATTACCTAACAATAAAATGCATAGTTTTCCTTAGCTGGATAGAACAATAAGTTAGTTTTTGTGAAAGATGTGGTTGGCCTGAACATTTATAGCAATCAATAAAATGATGGCGTGCTACAAATTGTACCTAACATCTCCATTAGAAAGTTTAGTGTCTAAGGAATCGAATAAGAGTCTAAAACAAGATGACGAAATGGAATATATTTAGAGACAAGAATCGTTCAGACATGACTTATCACATGCTCTATTCTGATTCTCCATCTCTATAGTTTTCTTTAATTTAATTACTAGAATAATTTGGTGGAAACAGGTGGAAATACGTGAGATAAAGAATTCCTTAACCCTCTTGTGTGTACAAATCTATTATATGTACTATATTGTGGACTCACTGCACTGGATTAATAAACAGTTTAACTGTTCAAAATTCTAATGGTGTACTTTCTGAATCCAAAGTCTTTCATTGACTTCCATTCTCATCCCACATTTGGACACACATAAATATATCAACTCACTATTTTAATGTCTTGATTCCACATCACATGTGATGTGAATTTTTGTAACAGTGAGTCTTTAGTAAGCCTATTGGGAAAAAATCAAATACAAAAAAAGAAGACTCAACGTTTTGTTGAATTGTAATGACACAGGTGGCGGCAACCTTACTCTTGGAACTTGGAAGCAAGCCTTTGGATTCAAATGAGTGAAATTTAAAGTCAAATTTATGTTTACCATGGCAAATATAGTGTAACCGAGGCTATATAAGTAACTTTAGTTTGTAGTTTTCTTTGGGTATTTCTTATGCTCATATGCTTATATATATATATATATATATATATATATATATATATATATATCTTTTTCGCCGCCAAAAAAAATTGCACTCGAGCTGTCTTGGATATTTGATAATAGGTGGAATAGAATAGAATGAGATGAAATAGAATGAAGTTATTATATTATCATTTAGATATTTTATGAAAAAATGAAATAAAATTCAATTATTCATCAGTAAACTCGAAGTTAATTTTATCCTATATTTTTCAAATTGAAGAGGAAAAAAAGTAAGCAGAAGAGGCAATGAAATACATTATTAGGTCATTTCATGTTATTTTTAATTTTAAACAGTCGAAATTATGATAACTAATTTTGTTAGATTATATTCCGTTTCATTCTATCATTTTTCTTCAATCCAAACATTACTTATGATTCAAGAATATGAAAAATTGATGGTCTCATTGATCTGAATAATTAGGACGACCCAGAGACTTTTATCACAAGACATGTATTGCTTGTGATTCAAACCTAACAGCTATTGTTTCTTTACTAACATGAGCCTTCAAATTTTTACCTACATATGTTAAGTGCAACAACAATGTAATCCCACTGTTCATTCTATACAATATTATTACTGAAACTCGGTACTTTGCATGACATGTTAAATTAAACTATAAATTTTTGCACACTTATTTTTCTCGTTTTTCTCACATTTGGGGTATGATGCAAAATTGTAGTGTAGATGTGTGCAAAAGTGGTATAACCCAACAAGCTGCAATTAGATGTTGGAAATTGTACAAGTAGATATGATTTTGTTTGTATTTTTACCACATCTGAAGAGAGTTACCTTTGTGTCCTTTTGTACCATCGGAGGCGCTATAAGCTGTAGTGCATTATCCATATGAAGCAGTACTAAATAGTGATGTGGTGATGATTCTCATAGGAGACTATTTTTGGTGGTAGGGGCTTTTGCACATGTGAGCCATTTTATGGACATGCCAATTAAGTTGGAACATTGAACATGTAAGTGAAATTGAAAAGAGAAAAATGGTGATGATTAACTCTTAACACTTGTTGTGAAATCCATGTGAAATTTATAAAATGATCTGAAGTTTCATCACCTATAGGTACTGAATTTCATCTCCATAACAGATTTACATGAATTTCATTCAATAATAAGAACTGTGTTGGTCTATTATTAATTACATGCACAACCCTAAATTTATTCTTTGTATAGAAGAAGGAAGAGAAGTTTCTAGTTTTTGCACAATAGATGACTTTTTCATTCATTGCATTTTAAGTATTTTCCGTGCAATATAAGAGCTAGAGAACCTAGATATGATGATGTTGCTTTTGGATGACTATGCAGCAACTCTTTTTGTCGTGTGACTAAAGATTGATTTTGGAACTAATATTCGAACACAATGATGCAATATTCGAATAACACTATAACCATTCAATACTGCATTTCTATCATGTCATAAACCAACTTGTTCTAAATAGGTTCATGGGCTCCAACCCATTAACCTACGATTTGGTCCACTTGACTTCATGGTCTTCCACGCTAATAAAATTCAACAATAATGGCAAGCATGAAAGAAAACCATGTCTAGTAATACATACTATCGAAATAGAGTTTCTAACACAATAATGTACTCAACTTTAGATACACCATTTTAGGAGAACGTAACATGTCTAAATACAAAGCGAGAAGGAGATAAACTCGTAAGGTCTTGTCATAGAATGTGATCAATAGAGTGAACACAATTATTCCAAAAGCTTAAGTTGTTATATAGTGAAAATAAGTGAATGGATATATATATATATGTCTAGAATGCCTTCTCACGAGGTCCTTTGACATTGATTATTAATTAATATGGAAACTATTGACATTAAAAGTGTCAAAGGTAACATTGATTTTACAAAAGTGATGTTAAGTAAATTACACAATATTAGTTTTATAAAAAATTGATGTGGTATCATAAAAAAGTAATAAAAAAAATACGTAGAAAATCATGTCAATTTTTTTATGAAAACCCATGTTGTCAGTGAACAACAACATCAATTTTTCAAAAAGTCAATATTATTTTTTATTGAAAAAAAAATCAATATTGTTTTTGGGAAAATCAATGTTGTCAATAAAAAATAATATCAATTTTTTGAAAAATCGATGTTGTTGTTGACTGATAACATCGATTTATCTAAATTATCGATGATATTTTTTGTATTTTTTAATATTCTATCTGTTTTTGTAATTAATCCAATTAACGTGTAAATTGAAAAAGCAAAGATCATGTAGTTTTTATCAAGCATTTTAAATTTTTTCCATAATATATAATTGAATATTTACAATGAATTATAAGAAAAATAAAAGTCAATACATAATAAATTTTATAACCTAATATAAATTAACATAATAACTACTCTACAATTCTAAGATTACTTAAAGTCCTGGTGTTTGATTTTTAACTTTCAAATAATATCTTGCCCATCGAATGCGAATGACCTTGATTCTCTTTGGTCCAATGGTCTTTGATTAGTAAAATATTACATGATATAATAAAACATAAATTAATAAATGAGTGTAAATAATAACAATTATAAGAAATTAAATTAGTTCTGAAGTAAACAATTATCATTTCTCAATTATTCCTGAAATCCTCACGGGAGACAATTTAAACTGCTCCTATATGAAAAAATAAAAACATATATATAAATAAAGGAAGACATGATCAAAATTCAAAGAATTGCTCCTATCTGAATTAAGCCTCACGGGACCGACTAGAGGAATAAAATTATGTGGCATGAATGACTTTTGGACATACAAGAAAAATAATAATATGAGGCTGCTCTTTGTTTTAGCCAAACAACATCTTTCTACCAACAAATCAACAATACATTTTCATGTACTGCAAGGTATGCATATTTTATGAGCATTCCAGTAACTAATGAATATTGCTATACCTTTATCTTTTTTATTCAAAAATCAAATCATTCATTAATAGAAAAGGACAAAAGAGTCCATCATTACAGTCTTACATAGGCTTGTCGAGGCACCAAGTCTTCCCACACACAATTTTGGTAGCACCTACCAAGTGGTGCCATAACATGTGGTGGTTTATTCCTATTTCTTTTCACAAGAGATAAAGATTAAAAGTTTAAACTCTATGCTAACTAAATGTAGTCCTTCTATTTCAAGAGCAATTGTGGACTTCCTTTACTATCCTTAAAGCATGCACAAACAACTTGAAAAATTAAAATCAAAGTCAGCTTCAATCCTCTCCATGCTATAATTAATTGTTAGTTCTAGACTCCATCTCAAGGCTAAAACTTCTACTATTTATGGTGCTACCTTAATATGAGAAAACAAGCACGCTTATACCTGTGTTGCATCTCACTCTCTAGTTTGAGTATTGAATATACATGCACAATACAATACATAAATTGTTGACCTATACATAAAACAAATTCCCTTCAAGAGGAATATGTCTCTACTTCTTTAAGCTCAATCAACTACAACCAGATAACACAAATGTATAGCACAATCCAATGTAACAAGTTTAGCATTATAAAGTTACTGTATAGCACAATCCAATATACATAAAACATAACCTTTTTTTCATGACATGAGGAATAAGTTTAGCATTATAAGGTTACTATACAAAACCTTTACTGTATCAACAAACTTAGGATTTCCATGTCCACAAAGAAAGCATAACACAAAAACATTAAATGCTTAGGACGACACACCGATGGGGTAGGGAAGGTACCTGGCGCGAGATGTATCTGACGCCACAAAGAAGCCAAATACATAGAGAAAGAGTGGAATAAAGGGAAGGTACCTGACGGAGACACGAGATGTCATGGTGGCGGAAGACGTCAACACCGGAGTGCGAAGATTGGAGTTCGAAGACACAATGCTTTTACAAGTAGGGACTTGAGACGAGATGCCAAGAGTGGAGGCGAAGAGGGTGCTGAGACGGAGATGACGAGAGCTCGAGAAAATAAGGCTTTGGTTCATATTTTTTAAATGTAGGTTCAACATCGATTTTCATTAAAAAATCGATGTTAACCAAGTGATGTTAATGCTAACATCGATTTTCTAGAAAAAAACCAATGTTAAATAATAATTTCCTGATATCGGTTTTTGAAAAAACCGATGTTAACGTGAGTCAGTTAACATCATTTTTTGGAAAATCGATGTCAACGAACTCATGTTATTTGCAATTATGCCACTATGTTTTTTTATATTGATTTTATCGAAAACTGATGTTAAATCTACATTTTGTAGTAGTAAAGCATAGAATACCCGCTTGCAGACCAACCTTGTGCTAAACTACTTAATCATCAAGGTTCTAATATCAACTTATGAATAACTGCTTCCCTAGCTAGAATAAGACTCTATTACAAGCAATGAGATTGGTCTACTCTCTAACATGGTGTGTCATAATTGATAGATAATCATATTTTTTAAACATGAAAAATTAATATGAGAAAAGATTAATACTTGATTCTCGAGAGATACTTTGAATTTGAAAAAAAAAAGAAAAACGTCCAACTCCTATTCAAATTAGAAAGCAAAGTAGAATTCGTAGCTGGGAAATAAAAGGATATAAAAGTATGATAAATATGACAGCATCCGAACATATATTATTTGAACATTATAAATGAAAACTAACATTTGAAATCATGCAATCGTACAGGATAAGTATATATATATATATATATATATATATATATATATATAAAATATACTTTAATTATACAAATTAAATTATTTTATTATATTCTTTTAATGAATTAAATTAATATAAAAATAATATTAATTTAATTTAAATTTGAAGATAGTGAGAAACTAATAATAACAATAGTTTAAAATTTGAAAAAGAAATACTAAAAAATAATCTCGTTCTCATAAGTTGTATGTGGTATTACTTTGTAGTGAGAAAAAAAATGAGATAATTGAATGTAGTGAGGAGAGTGAGAGTCTCACTCTCGAAAATAGATACTCAAAATTATAATGAATCGTTTTTGTAATTTTTAAAATTTAAACTACCTGTTGAAAATATTTCATATTATAATTTTTCTTACTATTTTAGAAGTATTTAAGTAATTTCTTGTAGCTTTTCTTAAGAAAATGAATTTTGTAAAAGGAAATTATTTGACTTATTTTCTTTTAGATTTAATTACAAATTTTATTTTATTTTATTTTGATATTTTTCAAATTGATAAAAAAGAAGACGTCAAGTGACACGTGGACCATTTTAGACATTAGTATAACAAGATCATAAGATTATTCTTCCTACACCTAACAAATTTTTCTACACCTAACATATTTTAAAAAATTTCAACTTTATCCTTTTTTACTTCTTCTTTCGTAAGGCCAATGCATACGAAACTATGACTTTTGCATTATTAGCATCACACTCTAACCAATCGAGCTAATAAATCAATTATGTTAAAAAATAATTAACATTGATATATATATATATATATATATATATATATATATATATATATATATATATATATATATATATATATAAGTTTACATAAAATTTTTTGTAACAATTAATTTTGATCTAATAATGTATTTTTTTACATGTATAAATTTTTATTATATCTATATGTAAACTTATATTTAAAATTTATATATGCAAAAAAAATACATTATTAAAAAATTTATTATTACAAAATTTATTATGTAAACTTATATGTGTATTAAATATACATTAGAAATTTTAGTGTTATATATATCAATGTTAATTATTTTTTAACACAATTGACTTATTAACTTAGTTGGTTAGAATGTCGTGCTAATAACGTGGAAGTTATATGGATTGTCAATCCATACGGGGGTTACAGATTGGTAATCCGTAATTCATAAGTCTTATTCATATTATCAATCCAGTTATATGTAAGGGTATTTTTGACTTTTTCCTCTTATTGTTGGGTATATTGAAAAAAAATAGGGTGTAGGAAGAAAATCGCAAGACCATATTGTAAGTCCGAAAGAACCCACGTATAAAAGGACTTGGTGAAGCACAATTACTAAACATTATTCCGTTATTACTTAATGTACCCACATTATTTTTTTTTCCTAATAAGTTTACTGAAATACTGTTTTTTCTTTTCTCCCTTGTTTCGACTTTCAAATACCTTCACTTCTCATTATTAAATATTCTTTCCTTTTCTACTTTTTTATGCAGTGCTCTCTGTTTTCATTTTTTTTTCTTTCTCTCCTTAATCGTTCCTTATTCCTTCTGTGGTGACATTAATGATATTATTATTATTATTATGAAGTAAAAGGAAAGAGAAGGGCATTTAAACAAAACAAGGAAAATAAGAGTCAAAGAATAAAAAGAAGAGGAAAAGTGGAACGAAAATTTTCATAGGAGAATTAAAAGAGAAATAAGAGGTAACATCCAAGATAAAATGAAAGGAATAAGATATTTAAACATGTCACAAGAGAGGAGTCAACTATAAAAATTAAAGTTCTTCTAAGAAATATGTAAGTATCAAATTTTATATAATTTTTTTGTAATTATGTATTTTTCAAAATGATATCACATTTGTCTCTACAAAGTTGGATTATAGACACACACTAACACTAGTTGACTATATAGACCGAACATACCATGACTTTTTGGAGATTTCTAGATTGGTCTCGTACTATCAAGTACATGTTCTTTGAAATCGTTATAACATGATGACAACACTAAACATCACATGTCAGGTCACACACTAATGCATTTGTACAGAGTCGATAAGAATGTACACATGTAGGTATTTGGCTCAGAGGCCAATGCCAAGATGATACGTGTAGGTGAACTACATGACTCATCTCAAATTCATAATTAGATAGAGCCTGAAATGATATTGATAGATAATGTTGAACTTAAAGGTACTTCATCCTATCTCACATCAACAAGAAACCAAAAATTAGGAGGAATTTACAATCAATTTTTTTACACAATATTTACCATGTAAATTTTGATATCAAAGATGTCAATTAAGAGTATAACTCTTTCAATTTCAAGTATTGTACATAACTAAAATCCCAAACCACATACATGACTAAAGATAACTCGGGTACATTCCTTCCCAAGTAGAAGTAGGAAGCAAAAGCGATGCAAATCTCATGACTAGACCTTTCCAAAACTCAAATAGAACATGTCTAAGATTTATGGCAGCTTGGTTTGATTAAGTAATTGGCCTTCCAATTAAGGTTTGAAATTTTGAAGGGTCGTTAATTGTGCTATAGTAGTAGCAGTCAAGCTACGCAACCATTAACCAAAAAACGTGGGGTTCAGGGTAAACGAGTGCATGACTTAGACTAGTGGTTGTAGTGAGAGAAAAAATAAAATTGATGGTACATGGCAAGATCCCTACCTTTCTTTATGTGTCCACCCTATGTAACATTGTCGGTCGAAAGTAGATTCTAATCTTCCGTGCCTACTATTTTTAATGGATAGGGAGCGTTCAATATATATACACCTGTATTTGGTTATGACAATATATTTTCACAATTCTTTTGTGTTTAGCTACTGCAGTTGCATTAAGAAAATTAATATTATGAAAGCCATGAAACGGAGAGCATGGCCGGTTTGTGTTTTTGTTGTTCCCGATGCCCTTTTATCTGGTTATGCTTAAATGAAGTTGTTTTGTGTGGATGTGCAAATATGAGATTGGTATTTGCCGCTTGAATAAAGTTTCACAAAACAAAAAATTAAAGGGAAATTGAAGAAATGAATGAGACTTGTACGGTATAGTAACATGATTGGGAGAAGCAAAAGCATGTTGACAAGTGGGAAGGAATCGTTCCAAGTGTGAGGCAATTATAATAGGCGTATAGAGTCGTGGGGAAACTTAACTTATGTGTATTGTGTTGGCCATGTTGTTTTGTGAATAGCATTAGTATTACAAAAATATGCTTTTACCACGGAAAATATTTTTAATTTACTAAGAAAATTGCATTTATTTTTTATTTCTTTATTTAAAAAAAATAATGTGAATTTTATTAGTCTCATATTATAATGTGTAATACAATTTTATTCCAATATTATAATGATTGATGATAATATTAATTATATTTATTTAGTTTCTTATTGTGGGTTGTTAACCTTAAATGTTATGACATATCTTTATGTTGTTTTGAATATTAGTTGTCACGTTTATAAATGAAGTTTAATTTTTAATATTGAGCAAATAATGTATACACGGATAATTTTTTTATTAAATTGTAATTTTGGTTCTCCTAGTTTTTTAAATTCATGATTTTGGTTTTCTTAATTTTTAATTGTAATATTTGATTTCTCTAATTTTATAAATTTATGATTTTGGTCGCCTATTTAGATTATTAACTAATAATTGTGATCATTAGAGATATTAAATTAATTATAAATTAAATAAAAATAGTAATTATTAAAAAAATTAATAAAAAATTATTAATCCTAATGTGATGTAATATTAGAGGAATCCCATGTGATAGTGGAGGTAGAAAAAATGTTGGCCAAGAAAAGGAGGAATACAATGTTGTGAAAAATTAAGATTAATAATTTTTATACAATTTTTTAATAATTAATGGTTTTAATTAATTTATAATTAATTTGATAACTCAATTAATCATAATTGTTTTTTAGTAATCCATTAAGAGGACCAAAATCACCAATGTATAAAATTAGAGGAACCAAATGTTACAATTAAAATTCACGAGGACCAAAATCATAAATTTGAGAAAACTAAAAACACCAAAATCATAATTTTTTTTACAGTATCATCCAATCACAAATCATAAATGATAAAGTTAATTGGGTTTCACAAAAAATATCTTAAAATTCATAAAAAAATAAATATTTTTTATTTGTTGACATTTAAAAATGTAAAATTAGTTACACCTACAATACATAAAAATTGAACTCTTTAATATTATCAAATTATAAATATTAAGTCATTTAATTTTTTAATATTATATGGTCTATAATATTAAAATATCAATTATATGATTTTATAATTATAATTATCAATTCAATTTTAGTCTACTATTAAAGCTTGGTCTCAAATCCCAATTCAGGAGAGGTGCTTAGTGCTTACCATCTAGCAAGTCCCAATGATTCACGTATTGGCTGATGATGCCTTGGGGAGAAGATTTTCGAGACTTTTGTTTGTTATTGTTTCTTTTCTTCTTCTTTTTCTTTCTTTCTTTCGTCCTTTTCTCCATGTACATCCAAAAAAAAAAAGACTATTAAAGCTTAAATCAATGTTTTTACTATTTCAACGACCAGTCCAATATTGATTTTCTCTTCTAATTTTTGTATGAAATTTGAAAATTAAAATCCGCACGGAAAGAAGAATTTGTTATTTTATGAAAGGTGGTTAGCATTTTTTCTAACTGTTACTTGTTACCATGCCGATGGACCCTCCGAGATTATCAACTAATTTGTTGTAGTGATCTCACCGGAACCAACTAATTATAAGCCATATTCGACTAGTCTTAAGTAATAACTAGATTGCCTACGATGGTGGTTGTTATGACAAAACCAATCAATAGAAGCCACGTCACCACCTGGATGAACTTTAGAGTCACATGTACAAGAATCTGTTTATCCAACTGCCATCTTTTTGGTGAGATTTATCTTACAACCTTTGACTTCATGAGGCCCAGAAACTGATATGATCAATCATGAGCTTCATCTGACAGTTACTCACGAGAAGTCACTGAGATTTAATTAGCAACAATTACTCACTGTGCTTCTTTTGTTGTGTTGTATTTGGGCGGGCAAGATTGACGTTTTGACAATGATTAATTTTATTATTATTATCAAACTCAGTATTTGATGTGTAATAGATATCTAAACAGATCATTTTTTTTAAGAAAGATAACTAATTAAATAGACGATACTAATATAAAATGTATATAGATAAACTTATAAAAAAAATAGTATTGGTAGCAGGGAGTAGCAATAGTAAGGATAACAATAGTAGCCATATATAACAATATGGACAATGGTGCCAATAATATTGGATAATGGTGAGGACAATGTTAAAAGTAAGAAAACTAACAAAATAGCGATTCAGCTGCTACAATGGCAATAAATGTTGGAAAGAGCAACAATATGGTGGTATAAGTAATTGGAGAGCAACAATAATGATAATAATATTAACATAGAGAATGATAACAAAAAATACGAATAAGCTATGTTGAGTGAGATTCAAAGAGATTTTTTTCCTCTTAAACTTATCCCACTTTGTCATAACTCAACTCTCTCTATAGCATAAAATTTGCAAATTAACAAATACGATAAGAAAATCTGACTCTATAAGTTAATAATTTCCTATTGGATAATATTCTATTGGTTGGTCAAGTAATTGGAGTAATATGATTGTTTTTATCATATTTTTCTAATCCTAAATATGAAACGGATCCTTAATGTGTATAAAAAGGAATAGCACAATTAGCGAGCAAGATGATACCTCTACCAAGCCTAATTATTTTACATCCCAATTCTTAAAACCGTTATATTTATGTTTACTTCTTTCTTCATTTATATCATATGATTCGTCACATTTATTATTAATTTTTTCTCTCTCTTTTACTCTCAAGATTGTATACATTTATGAAAAAAGAATTCTTCCTATATTACCATTGCTACTATCATATTCACCAAACATATAAAAAGAAATAGCACAATTAGTCCACAAAAACTTCTAATTATCATTGTTATCTATTTCTTTTTTCGCTATTCATTAAATTTTTTTTTTCTTGCCTCCCTTATTAAAGGTGTGTATACTTAAAAAAAAGACTTTTTTTTCACACCCCTTTGGAGGTGTACATAGAGATAAGGAAAGAGAAAAAGAATAATAGATATAACAATTATGATGAAAAGTGAGTAAAATTATTATTTTCTTTTTCCTTCAATAATAGATATAGAAAATTGTAAGATAAATATAAAAATTGAGGGATAAAAAATTTAAAATTGCACTAGTTATTAGCCATGCACTCACTATCAAAGAAAAAAAACTGAAATATATTATTCTTAGACAGAATATTACGTCACATTGTATGATTTACTTTCTCATCCTATCTTTCTCTCTTTTTTCCTCTTCCTATCTCTCTTAATTATAAAATATGTTGCAAAAAATATATTATAAAAGTAATCCCTGTGAAATTATATAGTTCTCTCAATGTGGAACCATAAAGAGGGGTGGCTTCACTGGCCCAGATAAGGTTCCCCTTAATTCAGCTTAGCCTTTTTGGCCTAATCAATGTTCCATTTTGGCATTTATAAGTCCTCGATCGTCTACCATTCCCTCACGAGTCTATGACTAGGCCAGGAGAGGCTATGAAGCCATGACCATGACCCCTCTTTGGAATATCATATTCATGGGGTCTAAGTATGGACCAATCCAAAAATCAATCAATTTCAATTTTCCTTTTTATTTATTTTTTAAAGGCTAGCTAGCTCGAAAAGAATGTCTTTTCTCCTTTTATCTAGGCCGTGGATCAACTGACGAATTATTTTAGTTTAATTAAAAGATTTGAATTTAAATTCTGATTATGTAAGTGTATTATGTATTTAGAGATAAAAGTTTGTTATCAATAATAATCTTATTTAATTCAAACATAATTATTTCCCAGAAAATAAAAAATAACTGATCTAGACAAAATATTTTCCAAAACAACCTCTAGTATTCAATTAATTTCCCTTTCCTACATCAACACGAAATTGCTGCATTTAAATATACAACAAGCCAAGCCTTCAGAAACACGGTCACACGGAAACTAAAGTCCATGGATCTGTTTTTATTTGTATATATATAAGGACTCGGTTTTGTCATTTGGGGGTCTCCTCGCCTTTTCTTGTGTGGCCATAGACCCAGAGCTATTCCTCAATTATCAATATCTTCTGCTTCTCTCTCTCGATGAGAAACAACAACACATACAGCAAAACATGACAACCAAAGGAACAACTCACTCTGAACCCAACAACACTGAATGTTGCATGTGTGGGGATCTTGGCTTCTCTGATCAGCTTTTTCAATGCAAAGCCTGCCAATTCAGATCTCAACACAGGTAGGTACATATCATTAAAATAAAAAACCCATATTTATGTTTTCTCAAACAATCATGTTCAATAATAGCCCTTGTGTTTGTCAAATTTGGCAGATACTGCAGCAATCTCTACCCGAAGCCAGAGTCTCTTGGAACCTGCAATTGGTGTTTGAGTCAAAGAGAGGACACCAAAGAGAGGTCAACCAATTCATCAAATTCTTCCTCATCTATTAGGAACAACGATGATGAGAGCAGAATCAAGAGAATCAGGAATGGTAATAGCTACAACAGTGCTCAAAATATTGGACCGGTGAAGAAGGGAGTGAAAGGGAGTGTCCTTCATCTCCAAATTCATAAACCAATTAAGAAACCAAAGTCACCGGAGTCATCAAGATCACCATCAGCATCCAATTCTCCACCGAAATCTTCGCCGGTTTTGGTTTCAACCCGGAAGAGGATTGTCACCAATGGTACCTTGGAAGAGAGACTGAGGAGGACTAGGTCAGAAGACATCACAAGAAGTGGTGCAACCAAACAGGTCTTCAGGAATAAGGTGAGAAGGTATAAGCTTCTGGATGAAGTTTCAAGTTAAAATAATACTAAAAATTATAAGAATAAAAGGTTTCGAATGAAAGAGTTATGTAAGAGATGATCAGTCTATACACAGGAAAGAAAGAAAAAAGGGTCATGGTTTTTGGTTCCTTTTGCGTTTTTTCCCCTTCAAAGTTTTGTCCCAATACATGTACAGAACAATGGTGAATTAATGAAGGAGCAAAAAGTGTTTGAGTTTAGACTCATTGTAACTTGACAGTTGCCATTCCCTTTTTTTTTTTTTTCCATTTTCTTCTCGAATGTCATCATAATTTACAATGAAAATTAAGATTCAGTTTGTCAATTGAATACTAAATGCGGTTTGTGGAAGAGTGAGCTAATAATAGTAATGGTGAAGAGTTTGATAATTTCCTTAGTTTTAGGTTCAAATCTTCATTGCAGCAAAAAATCACATACCCTCTTCTATTTTCCTGCAAAATATAATGGCATAAGCTGAATTCAATGACTTGAGAGGAAAAATAGAGAAGCAAAGCTTGCTTAGCATTTGTTTTTCCAATTTTAATGTGAATGAGATTAAGGTCATTGAAAGAGATATACAAAACTCTTAAGTCCTCAACTGTTAAGTGAGTCATGATAGCCAAGCGTCTTGCATGCCTAAAAGTCTAGGATAGGAAGAGCGTTTCTAAAAGTTTGCTAGAAATTTCTAGGCAACATCGGCACACGCTTTGAAGTGGGGCTTGGTCCTTGACGAGGAATCAATTAACACATAGTACCAAACAAAGCTTGACAAGGGGGTCAACTGCACATGGAAATCAATTTCTTGCGTCCATTCATTCACGCATTCATGAATTGATACCGTTAAATGAAAGATCGGACAGAAGTTGTTGATAATTTAATAAAATTAACAATTAATATTAATCTAAAAAAATAAAAAAATTGGACCATTTAAGTTGTGTTTGGAAGAGTGTTTAGCCCACGTTGATTGTGTAAATTATACGTTCCAATACAAAAATACGAGGTTGTTGTTGTTTTTCCGTTGCTTCGACAAAGGAAAGGAGATGCAAACAGAAACACACTTAAAATGTCAAAGCGTATTTTAAGTTGGATATTTATTGAGATAATATATGAATCATTCGATCTTCGTCTTTGATTAATTGCATGAATGTGGCAAATCCATCACCGCATGGTGTGTGAAGGTTTACGCAAATGGCTGGAAGAAACCTACAATCCTGGATAGTGGACAGCGATTTGCTTTCCCACAAGAATATTTGTTTTTGCTTTTTGAATATAGTTTGCAAAATGAAATAGATTCCTAGGAAAATAAAGAAAAGATGGTTTGATTTAAAGCCTAATTAAGGCGAAATGATTCATTAGAATAAGTTGACTTGTAAAGTGCATTGTGGAAACTTGATGTCACGCCGTACAAACTTTATTTTAATGCTTAAAAAATTTGAAAAAAAAAAACCTTTTTTTCCGCGGAATGTAATTGATCGAAGTAGGATTTACGCCTTTCGTTGCGTAATTTCTCCTTTTTCTTTTTCTAATGCGGACACAATTGGCTAATAAATATTTACTAGTACGTCAAACAGGTTGTTATATGGACTTTAATGACATATAAAAAATATGAACTTTAATGTGCAATTTGGAGCCATAAAAAAAAAAAAAAAATCGCGCGTAGGTTCACAGCACACACTTGCTCATGAATACATCTTAAAATGGGATTAAAGGAACCTAAATGAAGGAGTGCATGTAGCATTGTCATGTGGCGCTGCTCGAGGAGGAATTTTATATAAGGAGAATGTTAGAAAGACAAAAGGCATACTTATTGCACACAATTAATTATTGAATTGTAGTCCATAGAAGTATTAATAAAGTAAATTGTCGGTTTTTATCTCTAATTAAGTGGTCTAAAATTTAAATCATGGTTGATCTTTGATATAGAATGAATAAGAGGAAAATATTGGTCTTGCAATATGATTTTTAAGAAAGCATATTAGATTAAGTTGGACTTCTAATTTACCACATTTTGCTTTCGGAGTTATAGCCTTTCTCACAACAAATATTTTTATTCTTTTATTTTTCAACTATTTGAAAGTAAATTCAGTAAAATAAAAAACTGTTTGAAAGTAAATTAATTATTCTTCAATGATTGTTGGCTACTATTATCAACATAATTTATTCAAATTTAATATATTTTTAGAATACAATTAATAAGAGACGATTGTTTCACATAATCTTTTAGGATTTCTCAGAATGTGGAAATAGGAATGTATATTTCCACATTTGCTTTAAGATAATCAAAAAATAATCCTAAGTATTTTTTATTCATAGAAAAGTAAAATGTTCATACTTATATTAATTTTATATTGAGTGATTCTCATGAAAAGTGGATGTGAATATGGATTCTTATGGGTTGAGACTTGAGAATCATATTAATTAGGTAACAATTTTAGTATACCACCAATATCAATACCTATATATAAGTTAGTATTTTAGATTTTGCCAATCAATTTTGATAACACAGAGTGCGAATTTGAAGAGAGAAAACGAGTATGTTGCAATTGTTTATGAAAATTAATTATTGATATTAAGGTAGTTTACCATTTTGTTTTTTGTTTACTTGAGTGTGGTTAAAGTTTTGTTGTAGGTGTATTTTTGTGTTGCTTGTTCTTTACGAGGTTGAAGGGGATATTTTGGTGTTATATTAATTTCTTTAATAATAAGATGTGATTAAGAAATTTATTGAAAAAAATTGTAAGATCTTTTTATTGTTATTTGCAAACTAGAATGTCTAGCCTTGTGTCTTGTTGTGTATGTGTACATAAGAAGTTATTTAATATAAAAAAATATATTTTGGTAATATAACATATACTCTTAGGAAAAAATAACTTGAACCAAACACATTTTTTTAAATATTTCTAGGAATATGAAAAACATTTTCAACCAATTTTAATAGTTAAACAAATGTATTTTTCTTGAAACACTCGTGTGGATGCCATCCACATCTAATTTGTATGGGAATAACATTTCTAGGAACGAAATAAGATTTCATGAAACAAATGCTCCCGTAATTTTTTTGTAAAAAATTAATGATTAATATAAATACCAATTTTTATTATATATTTATTAAAATTATTGGTGACATGTAGAATTGATTATTGTGATTTGTAATTTTGGGTCTTTAAAAATATGTTTAATATTTTTTATGCAAATTTATTTTTATTATAAGTTCTTAAATCATTATAGAAAATATATAAATATTTTCTTTGAACTTTATTTTTTGATTTTGGCCTCTCCGGCCATTAAATCCTGGATCCGGCCCTGCACCCCCACAGTCAGTTTTGTTTCTTCTTTTTTTACAAAATGAAATAAAGAGACAAAAACAAGAAAGAAAAACAAACAGGAGCTAAGCTATCAACGAGCAAAAAGAACATATGGATCCGCCGGAAGATAAATTAAGAGATCCATCTAAAAGATGTACTTATGAACTTGAGAAGCACTCTTCTTAGCTAGAGAATCGTTAGCACAAAACTTCCCTTCTGGTGTGATATGGAAATTAATTAACTCTCTACAGACTATTGCCCAGTCAAATGGTCATTTATTTTTTTTTTAGAAACCTCTCTAAGTTTGGGCTCACATTCAAAATTTAGTTCCTTTCCGCAGACGTTTCACTCCTTTGCAGCGTATTACTGATTCTTTAATTAGGGGCAGATCCACATCAAATATTCAAGGAAAATTTCGTTGTCTAACTATAGCAATTACAGCCTATTACATCTTGTTGTCTAGGAACAAGTTAATTTTCGAAGATTATCAATTTTCTATAATAGAGATTATTAACAAGATTAAATTTCTTATGTATAGACAAACACACCTGTTGTATTTGTTTTAACACCTTGATATAGGTTTTCTTATATTAGGAAGACTTTTAATTTTCTCTAGTTGCGGGGTATGTCCCATCTATTGTTGTATCATTTTGGATTTAATATAATTTACATTTTTTCCAAATAAAAAAAAATAAGTCCTGAATTTTAAGCCCAACATGTTTAAAAAAAAAAAATAGAGGACGAGGTATTAAACAAATGACATAAGCAGAATCCAACTAGGTAATCTCGTGTTTATTTCACGATCAGATGTTTCAATTAATAGAATTAACTCGATTAGTCAAGGAATACGTAAGTTTTTGTAAATCTGATATTGTTTTCGATTGCTACGATAAAAAAAAATTTAACTCAATTAATTATTAATTGATTGCCAAATTTTTCTTTTGTATCTCAGAATTTCAACGTGCAGGTAATGCGAACTATGAATGTTCAACTCGTTCAATTCCTTCATGTTAAATTTGATGAGGGGTTTATTTTTTCAAAAAATAAATTTCATATGTTTTAGAGATGAGGTCAATCCATTAAGTTTGACCTAATGATAATAATTGAGTTAATTTACACAAGATGTTAAGTTTAAACTTTACTACTATTGTTAATAACAATAAATGAAGTGGGTTGATGAGATTCTACTTTTAAATGATTCAAAACCTATGATATTTTATGTTAGTCAATGTATTAATAATATAAAATAATTTTATACTATTAACAAATAAAAAATTATTATTGATATAACTTTCTAAATTATTATTATAAAAATATTTTTTTTTATTATAAACGATTGTTTGTAATCAGTGTAAGATTCTTTTACACTGTTGATCCACCATCTATTTTCTCATTTAAAAATTATATTTAATTTTAAGTAACAACTATTATGATAGGATAAATTTTAATTGATTTTACTATGGAAAATTTAAGCATAAAGCTGCTGCTGCAAATTTAATTAGCAGGCAAGTAAAACAGAAAGTCAGTATAAAAATATTGGTGAGAATTCTAATAACCCGCAAAATTTATTTTTCACAACCAGTATATTCTAAAGAATGAAATTTTGTGGTATTTGGATGCAAGTGGTGTAGCACACTAGCACAAGTTGTTCATTCTTAGGCAGTTCAAATTTGTCGCTTGATTTATGTTTTTTAGGTCAAACAAAGCATTTGTCATTTCGAATATTTGCTACTCACTCTTCTCTTCAGTTAAGCAATGATTAAATTCCACTTAGTAAAAACTCAAGAGCTTACGAAGTTGAGATTAATTATTGGAACCCCACTCACGCAGCCGAAACAAAGAGATGAAGAAGAAATTTTACACTCGCACCACACTCAACGCACTCCCACCAGAGAGAGCAAGATAATTGTTTCCCAAAAACTTGTTCAGTAAACTTGATTTTTATATGTACACATGCTACTGTTTATAAGGATGAGGAACGAACAAACAAATAAGCATTTAGACTTTGGAGGCTAGGAAGTGAGAAAAATATATATATTTGAAGATAAAATAAAATTGTACTCATTACTTACAAGTAATTCATTAAACACATATATTGTTTCTGACAGATAGCTACTAGAGAAATAATTAAGGTAAATTCAGAAAAAAGAAACACAACAGAAACGTAAATGAGAGAAAATAAAAATATTCATTGGTTCATCATAAGTGACTCTTCAATTCATACAACAATATATGGGTTAAATAGTCATTTTTGTTTTTGAATATGTAGAGCACTGAAAAATTCGTTCACAAAAGATGAAAATTCAAATTTTAGTTTCCAAAAGTGGAAAATCTATATTAACTTTTGTCTCTTATCCGTTAATGAAAGAGCTTACGTGACACATTTAGGGACGAATTTGTCAACACTCTACTCACTTAAGAACGAAAATGACTATTTATCCAAAATATAATTTAATCTTCATCTTCTCATTTTAATCATTGCAAAACATTATAATAAATATTTAAAAAAATAGGAGCGCAAACATAAGTTAGAACAAATATAATAAAAAACATAATATTGATTAATTAATATAATCCATCTATTTTTCTAAAATTTCTAATGTAGCAATACTTTACTCAAAAATATGAAACTAAAACAAGAATGCACTGTCATTTACTTAATTCTTACAAAAAATGAAACCCAACTTGATTTTATCACTACCAAATGTTGTCACAATAAAAATTTCAGAACAACACATAAATTATGCTTATTAAGCATTCTTATAATTATTATTATGTTTGTTCTAATTTATGCTTGCTTTCCTATTTTTTTAAGTGTTTATTGTAATATTATGTTTGCAATGATTAAAAAAAGAAGAAAGATGAAAATTAAATTATCTTTTGAATAAATAGTCCTTTTCGTCCTTAAATTACATCTGAATGTGTCATGTAAGTTCTTTCATTAATGACAACAAAGAGAAGTTAACCGATAAATGGATTTGCCATACTTTTTTCATTTTCGGAGACTAAAATTTAAATTTTCATTTTTGAGAAAAATTTTATCACCACTTTACATTTAAGAACAAAAATGACTATTTAACCTAATATATTGATTCTAATCTTCCTAATGGATCGGATGAAGTCTAAGGATAATTTGGTATTCAGGGAACTCAAAACAAAGATCCTAAATAGGGCCCACCAGTCAAGCTACAAGTGATTATAATATTTTTTATAGAAGTCCTTCAGCCAATAAGGCCCTGAAGGAATACGGTTGGGCCTATAGTGCGTTGTCCCACTATCAGTTTCATAGGTACTTTTTAGATTAACAATTATTCTCTCACTTTATTTCAGAATAAGTAAGTACTCCCATGCATAAGAGAGATCAAAACTGAGAAAGAAAGGTAAGCTGCCATCTCCATTATCCAAACTTGGAATACAAAAGTGTTGAAATATAAGTGTGAATTAAAATGAGAAAGTTGAATAAGTAAAGAAAATATTCATAATCCAAAATCTCAAAATTTTGTGTTAAAATATGATGTTAAATTTTTTTAGTATATGGTTTATTGGTTAACTCATTGGTTAAAATATCCACGGAATTTAGGATGCACAACAAAAAGCAACCAAGCATGCAGATTCTTGTCTCACATTTCTCAGTGTCGTTTTCCTGATGCTACTTAATCACGCCAATGAATGTACATGGGTGCTTTCTGTCGATCATTTTCATTTTGTTGCACCTTCTGCCTACTCCCACTTGAAACACAATCATTTGAAGCTTGGACCGTATCTACTCTCAAACCAGCTTTTCGTAATTGAGTCATAAGCTTCTCGTCCCCATAGATTTTTCTTTATATTTTTTGCTTGCGTGTCTTCAATTAATTGTTTAAACTTTTTTCCATACTTAGTTTTATCTAAATCCTGGTTCTGGTTCGTTCAATTTGGTGCTGTCATGTGGTCTCTCTCAAATTTGTTAGAACCATAATTCTTTGGTTCTTTTACAGATTGCACATAATTCAGTACTCCCTTAAGAATAATATGATAAATTTCTAAATGCTAGGCTCTAATGTAAAAATCAATTGTAATAAAAATTTCTTTCAACTAGTCCGTGAGCTAGCTGAGATTATTTTTGGTAATTAGTAATCAGCAAAATAATGCGTGAGACCAGTAAAGAAAAGAAAAAGATATTACGATATTCCCGCCTAATAAATTTAATTTATTTCGTGATGATTCTAAAATTAAAAAAGATAATGGGCCCAACTAGGTAACCATAATTAATCAACTTCTGAATTTGTCCTATTTAGTTGTAGCATATATAATGCAATGCTTTACCCATGCTAGCAATAAATAGATTGATTCAGATGTCCCTACACAGTCCATCATGCACAATAAGAAAATGAAAATCATACTTCTGTGATTTGAAATTTGAGAATATAGGTTCCAACTAGTCAAAGAAAGAGAAAGTTATCTTAAAAAAGTTAAAGGAGAGATAAAGTATAGCTTGTGTTTTGTATGTATTTACTCTTCTAGTGATTTTTTTTTCATTTGATCTAATATTAGTCGTACTATTCTATAACAAAATTTGATTTCTTTCTAGTTCTACACTCGTATAATTTCATAGAATTTATTTTCGTTCTTATAAAATCATCTTCTATTCTAATTTTTATTTTCTCAAAAAAGCATACTAATATATTTTTCCTTTTAATTTATTCAAACCAAAGAAAAAATAAAGAGGAAAAATAAGCATCAGAGTTTGTACGCATCTTGCATGCAAAGACATTAAAAACACATTTTAAAAAAATAAATCCATAAAATAAAAGTGTCAAAATCTTCAAGCTTCCATTCCGCAAAACTTCAAATTTCATATCATCATCATCAAGCAGCGTAAAATCCATTTATCAGGATTCTTTATTTTTTTATACCATATATATTTTTTAATAGAGACAAAACTATTTAAAGTAAATATGATTATTATAAACTATTTAACATAATTATATATCTAAGGGTATGGTATTTTTATTAAAATAATTTTACATCAATTAGTTCACGTTTGATCAAAGAAAGGTTCTATATATGAGTGGACAAAAGTTTATTACTACGACAAGAATCCAATCTCATTAAACAGCAAGGCATGGGATCACACAATTGTATAAATGTTCTCACATCACACTTGCCACATGGTGGTTCGAAGCTGTGAACCATTAAATTGATTTCCCTTTAAATCAAAATGTATCTGTTCAGTGTTCAGAGTTAGTTATGCTCTCTCTTCTCTAGTTTTCTCCATCATTACTCACAATGCCCTACCTCACTTGCAACGCCGAGTCCGCAATAGCCACATGCGACCCTCACTCCCTCAAGAAGAAGAAAAAGCCCAAAAGCCCAGCCCAGGCCCAGCCCGTGCGACACTTCGCCTACTCCGACATCCTCGACGCCACCAACAACTTCTCTGCCGACACCTTCCTAGGTAAAGGCAGCCACGGCACAGTCTACAAGGCCGCCTTCCACGGCGGCGCTCTCGTCGCCGCCGTCAAAATAACCAAACCCAAAACCTCAAACGAAATCGAAATTCTCTCCCACCTCAAAAAAAACCCTCGTCTTGTTAACCTAATTGGCTTCTGCAACGACCAAACCCAAACTAACAACATTAACAACAACAAACTCATTGTTGTCGAGTACATGCCAAACGGTTCGCTCCACGAGCTTCTCCACTCGACTAAAAAACCGGTTCGACCCCCAAGCTGGACCGCGCGAGTCCGGTTTGCGGTTCAGGTCGCGAAAGCGGTTCGCCTTTTACACTCTTCCGAACCGCCAGTTATTCACAGGGACATAAAATCGTCCAATGTGTTAATCGACGAAAAGTGGAACGCTAGACTCGGTGACTTCGGGCTCGCGGTGAGGGGACACGTGGCGGATTCTCGCGTGCCACCGGCGGGGACGTTAGGATACCTCGACCCGTGCTATCTTGCGCCGGGAGATCTAAGTTCCAAGAGCGATGTCTTCAGTTTCGGAGTTTTGCTGCTCGAGATCGCGAGTGGGAGGCACGCGCTCGACGTGAGGCACAGTCCGCCGTCGGTGCTGGACTGGGCGGTGCCGCTGGTCCGGCGCGGCGAGTTTAAGGAGATTTGTGACCCGAGAATTGGAGCACCGCCGGACATGGCGGCGTTCCGGCGGATGGCGGTGCTGGCGGCGAGGTGCGTGAGGAGCACCCCGGAGAGAAGGCCGTCGATGGTGGAGGTGTTGGAGTGTCTAACGGCGGTGAGAAAATGTTTTCGCGCGCCGGTAATGTGGAAGAGGATTAAGAGGCGCGTGGAGATAGCGCGTGGGGATTTGTTTCATGATTGGGACAGGAGTGAGGAAGTTGTGAGAGTAGTTAAGTTAGGAAGTAGTAGTAGTAGAAGGAACGGGAAAGTATCTAGTGTGTCGGGTGTAGAGTATGAGGGTGGACACGCGAATCCAGCGGTGAGATCTAGATCGGTTGGTTCGGGTTCGGGTTTGGTTGGGTTTGGGTTCAAGAATAGAAAAGGGAAAGTGAGGCTAAAGAGATCGAGGTCTATGGGGAGTCCGGTGCCTCTCCGGTGGTGATTGGAAGGTGGGCCCCACAAGAATGTTGGAGAGAATCTTAACTCGTCTATGTGGTTTTCGTACCACTAACACTTTAGCATCTTTACAGGTCAGGGGAAAAGAAATTGCTGGCCTGGTCAGTTAATACTCTTACATTTTAATTCCACAATTCTTTGTTTCATTTGTTTACTTTGCAAATGTATTCTTTGTTACATCATTTACATGTTTGGCAAGCATAACGATTGTAATATCTACTAATATAATGGTCTCTAATAATATTGAATCCAATCTGCATATATGAAAAAAATATGTTTGGAACCAATTATCAAACATGGTTCTTGTCTCTCTCCATGCATGTCAAACAATCCAAAAACGCAGTAGTTCTTTGGTGATTCTTCAGCTTGTACGCGCGTCAAATGGGATGAGACACATAACCAAACAAGCAGTTTTGTGTACGTTATTTTTCATTTTTTTGACACAATTTAAATTAGTAATTAATCCATGTATTTATTAATTTAATGCTTATTTAATTAATTAATTAATTGTGTCTCATTACTATTTATATATTGTTTTTGTCTTATACAACTGTTCTACTATTTAGTATTTACCAGTTCAAAAAATAAATTACTTTTTCATGCACGCATGTGTGTGGTTTTTGATATAGCTCATCATTACAATTTACAGCAGACATGTATATAGATGGATGGATCAGACCTTTACATTGTTCCACCGTTGAATATCATACGGAAAATCATTTATGAACTATGAACACCTAAATACTAATTCACACTTAGACAGAAAAAAGAGAGAGAGAGAGAGAGAAAGAAAAATAAATATAATAAATAGTATAATGTGATAAAAAAAAAAGATAATTCTTTAGTATTAACAAGGTGTTTAATTAATTAATATATAGAAGTGTCGATGTATCTATCATCACTCATCATATTTTCCACATAGAAACATCAAAGATGCGATATGATGACATGAGGCAACCATAAAATGCAAGCAGAAACAGTGGAACATGTCTACATAGGACAGGCATAAAGCATTTATAGCTAGATTTGAACATTGTCTTCTGGCAACAAATAAAAATGTGGTTGTCATACAGTGTAACTGTACAGAGTCGTGAGCGTTTGGATGCTATCTCTTGCTGTTTCCATGCCTTGGGGTTGTTACTTGTTAATCATGTGGTTGTAGCTCAACCTGTATGCATTGAATGCATTTTGGATCCTTATGGACCGCCCCAAGAGGGAAGAAGGAACTAGAATTGGTAATAAGCTTTTATTTTTGGGCCTATGCATGCATTGAAGGTAAATTGGTGGGGTTTCAATTATTACTGCATGAGGTCTTGGTGTGCAATGTGCATTTTGCCAACAATATTTGTCTTAGATTGTATTACTATCCGTACCTATTAATTACTGAAACCGAAGGATCGATGTCCGTGTACCTGAATTGATATGTAACATTTCCTGATATATAAGCTTCGGAGAAGATCTTGTAGTTGACAGCTATCTATTCACTAGTTTTACTGTATCTTGAACCAAATGGAAAAGGAAAATTATCTCAAAATGCGTTTGGATTGAGAATTTTAATCGAGAAAAATAATTTATTAAAAAAATTAATTTTTTTTATCTAAAATTCATTGTTTGTATGTGTTTTTTATGAAGAATTTAAATTTTTAAAATTTTAAAACATAATTTTAAACAACTAAAAATATGAAATTTTAATTTTCTTTTAAAATGTGAGAAATTGAAATTATATTCTTGACAGAAGAACTCTCCAAAACGTTCTCTTATTTTCATTATAACCTTCATCTTCTCTTTCGTCTAAAAGTTAAAATCTCATTCTCGAATTTATGACTCATTATCTTTCACCCACATAATTTTAATTTTTTTTATCCAAACATAAAATTTTAAAAATAAAAGAATTTCAATTAAGATAATTAAAAATTTTAAAATTTAAAATTTCTCAATTATTAAAATTCTTAAAATTTAAAATTTATGAATTCCGTAGTCCAAACACATTCTCAAACATTGTCATAAGGGGTCGTTTTCTAGAGAAAGAAGACATGTAGATCATTACTTGAGGCCCTAAATCATTTAGTTTCGGAGGAATGCTAGATAATATTGATTTTTCTTACCGTCTTTTAACAAGTTTTACTTACATATAACTACTATAGGCGATTTGAGGTTAAAAGAATTTTCGTGCAAGTGGGCCACTATAGTCAAATTCGTAAATATTAACGTTTTAATATACAAATTAGTTTTGAGTTACTGACATTAGTTAGGAATAAGATTCATTGTTTTTTTTTTTTTTATATAGTTTCTACCGTTATTATGTGATTAAACTTTGTTCATGCCATTCAATTCACTTTTAATTCGTAGGGAAGTATTTTCAAAATTACAAAGTAATTACATGTGAATTATACCAATTAAAAATTTAATTACTATATTAACTTTATAAACTTCATTATACTTTTATAATAGAGTTAATTATATAATTGATCCTTTAATTATATTTAAGATTCAATTTGATCGCTCAATATTAAATGAAACACTTGTCCTCTTTCTATCATATTCATTAATTATTTGATGAAAATTCATATTTTTTTTTGTTAAATAGTGTTGAAATGTTGTACTTTTTAAATAGGTTGTTGGACAATTGATTTAAAAGATTCAATTTTGATTTAAAAAAATATAATATTTTAGATCAATTGTATTAACAATCAATACAAAAAGTATCGATTTTTGTCAAATAGTTAACAAATTTAATAAAAATGATAATTATTTTATTTTAAATAATTGAGGAACCAAACTTCAAATATAATTAAAGGTCTACTTATATTATATTAATTGTGGAAGCATCCTGGTACTAACACGAAGTAAACATGTGTAGAGAAAACATGGCTTAGAATGTGTTATGTGTGATTCAAAAGTATATGTTACTACATCTTGAAACTCTCATTGATATTTATACATACGTTACAATAGCTAAATTCTGTTACACATGTACATGTGCATCTTTATGTATGTACTGAGGCTTCAAAGAAAGAAGATGTGAGGAGAAATGAATTTTTGCAAGGAATTGGAAGGTTTTTTACGGCATTTAGGGAGGCACGGGGAGGTAGGAAGTGTTGCTCTCAGATGAGGAATGAATTTTTTATGCAGCAAATTCACTCAAGTGGCTATTAATATGAATTTCTATAGTAAGTGAAAATGAGGTTTTGGTTATATGCTTCAATGACTTGGTGCAGTGTAGCTACTACACAAACATAGCAGGCAAGAAAATAAAAGTATTATTGTTACTATTTTATAAACCACTAATAAGATAATTCAAGTAAAGAATATTAATATTGAATAAAGGACCTTATTTGCTAAAATCACAAGATGTGTTAAAGAAAGACCCAAGCAGGAGTGTAAGTGAATTATATACCCGTGTGTTGAACGGGTTTGTTTGAATTATACACTCATTTTTATATTTTATTTAGTTTTTTTAAAATATGTTTTCATAAATAAGATTAGCAATTGTTAAAATATTTAGTGGTATATTAAATATAATTGCATTATAATTGAAGAGATAGCTAATTAAAGTTTTAATATTTGAACCTATAATATCTTTAAAAATATTTAGCCTATTGAACTTTACTATGATTAGTCATGCAATACCCATATTACAAAATAGGAAAATTGATTAGACCTAAAAATAGTAAATTAAGCTTTTAAATAGACAATAAAAAATAATTATCTATCACAAAGGAGAAATGTTAAAAAATGATGACCTCAAAATCAGCTGTTATGTAATAATGCCAAAGTAATATGTTGGTTCTCAATTTATATTTTTCATCCCTTCCAAATTCATTAGATGATGCATTCATGTAAGAACTTTTTGCTATAATATCCACAAAAATGTCATTTGCTAGTTGTAAGCCGGGAAGTCTATTTACATCAAATTGTAAAAGAAAATGGAAAAGAGAAAGTTTTAAGTATAAAAAAAAGAAAAAGAAACAGTAAACAAATAAAAAAGTTAGTAAAAGAATATATAAGAAAGAACAAAATCTACTAAATGAATGGTATGTTTTAAATTAGTAGAACAAATAGAAAAAAATATTCTTCTATTTTAAATGAATGGTATGTTTTACATAGATTATATATACAAAATTTCATATTAATCCATAATTATTTGTTACCTCTTTCATATAATTAAAATCAATGTAATATAAGCATTTTAAACTATTCTAAAATATGAATCATTTGACTACCTTGTTGCTGTTTAATTTTGACAAAATTTAATACAAATGATCTTAGTAATATATAGATGTAATTCAACAGTTGAATTAATAAAAATTACATTATGTATCAAATTATAGAAATGATGTAATGGTTGTCAAAGTTACAGGTTGTAAACGGATGTAACTTTGACTACTATTGCATGATTCTATAATTTTCAAGTGAATAATATTTACTTAAAACTCAGCATTGGATTGAAAGTTCATTTCATATAAATCATACATGTAAAATTTTATATTAATTCAAAATTATTTGTTATCTTATTCATATAAATTAAAATCGATGTAATATAAACATTTCAAAATATAATAAAATATGAATCATTCAATTACTTACTTATTGTTGCTTAATTTTGATAAATTTTAACATAAACGATCTTGATAATATATATATATATATATATATATATATATATATATATATATATATATATATATATATATATATATAATTTAATAGTTAGATTAATAAAAATCACATTTTATATCAAATTATAAAAATAGTATAATAATTATCAAAATTACATTAATCTAATTTAATCTCTATTCTCATATATATATATATATATATATATATATATATATATATATATATATATATATATATATATATATGCAATTGATGCTATTTTGAACAAAAAGGAGAGTTATAGAATTCAAAGAAATTGAGTGGATGTCTGGATTATCCATGTGAGCCAAATAACAACTACTCTTGGGAAGGCTTAAAATACAACTATAGCACCCTACTTCCTCCCCGAATTATATCTCTGTGAGTAATCTCTTTCGATCCTTTTATTTCTCCCATTCTTAAAGTCCTAATTGAATAAATCAGTTTTGACTTTAACTTTATATCTTGACATTATTCAAGTTTAGAAGTAAGCATTCCCTTTTTATAGGAAATTAGCTCAAGCAGTTTGACTGGAATAATAGCTTCTGCCATTTCCAATGTCTCCTCGTTGATGTAATTACGTACACATGATAGAAAATTCTGAGTACTTCGTTATCATTATTGCTTTAAGAAATTTTATTCATAATAAAATCTCTTTAATAATTATACAATAAAAAAATCGTACAATTAAGAGTGAGATAAGATGAGAAGAAAATAGAGAAATATGTAATAAGATGGGCACAATGTGAAGAAGAGAGAAAAATAAAAAACATAGTATTGTAAAAAAAAAAAAATCTATGAATAATGTAACTCTTTTGCTCATAACCTGTACAAAATTTTACCACGTTAAAGAAGATTATTTTCATCATCATGTATTTAATCTCACAGAACCTACATTTTTTAATTCAGGGACTTACATATATAACAGCAATTTAACTGAAGTAATCCCTCAATTTTTGGAAGAATAGAAATCCCTTAAATATTTGTAAGTGTTTTGATGATTGTGGTGGTGTGACCGGATATATACAGTGGTAAATTGGCGTGATGGCTGATGCAAGAAAAAGCAATTTTTTTGTAGGAATTTAAAGAACATTAATCTATTTTCAGATTCCGCTCCTAACACTCTTGTAAAAAGATCAAGGGCTGGATTACTCACATTGAAGTATGCCCTAATATAATAGACCTAGAGATGTTTATTTCAAGCTTAACTTGAGTCTCATTTGTCTTAAAAGTATGAGGAATCATGGTAAAGAAAGCCAAGGCGGAAGGAGTGATATATTAAAATAGTTTTAGGGGGGAGAAATTATAATTATTAGTCAATGTACGTAATTTCTAAAGTTACAGTATTATGTCAAAAAAAGATTTTATTATTTTCACAGTTTTAGGGAGGAGAAATACCTAATATAATAACATGAAATAGTAAAATAAATATCGTTTGCTAATTTTAAAGATCAAAGTAGTATTCTTTATAAAAGATTAAATTAATTAATGTTTATACTATTAGAGATTAGATTAGTGTATTACTTGTTTGCCAATTTACAAATCTAATTATCTAACTTGTGGTTTTCACATGCTGATTCGGCAGCAGTTTTCTCCGTAGAAAAAAAATAATCTTGGATATCTTGCATTGCATTTTAGATTGTTGCTTCCTGCATTTCTCGTTTTACATTTTGGAATGAGTTTTTCATGATGTAATAGAAAAAGTGCAAGAAGCAATAACAAAAGTACAGGAAGTTATTCCCCACATTTTATCAAACTGTTGCAACTGGGCCTTGATAGAAGGTTCATCAACATGGGCAAAGAAGATCAGCAACTACTTTTTGGGCCATTGGGAGCTCCAAGGGGCAGTTGCTTTCTGCACCTTCAAAATTGTTGTCTTTTAAGTTTTTAGAACACCTAATCTAGAATGTAAAATTACATTCCGAAATTGGTACAGGAAGCAAATAATTTCCACTCCAAGGGTGAAATATTAAATAGCCAGCAATTAAAGGGATCAATTTCAACCGGGATACTGTAGACACCTCCATATTACATATGTATAGTCATTGAATTGAATAATAATTAGCGTCAAGGGGAAAAAAACCTTGAGCACATCTATCAAATAATCAAACACTACAGTCATAGTATGAATAATGCTTCCAAATAATACTTGTTTAGTTGTTTTATCCAAGACATAATTTGGACATTTTCAAGTCCTGTGTTGACAGAATCGATTATGGACAAAACCTCGCATTATTGGCTCTACGTATGTGTGTGCCTACAACATGGCTTTTACTTGTCCTATATTAAATTACAATTCAAAAGCACGTATGATCTAATTGTAATCGTTAACCTTATATTGTCTCGTTTTTGTTAATGAAAGCATGGAAGTTTCAATCAACAACAAAAAGAAAACAAAGCCAGGAGAGCCTACTCTCTACAACCCCTTTTTGGCTTAGACAACGTATGTGGTAGCTAGCTAGCTAGCATGCATGAGTGACAATAATTAAAATGAAAATAAACCTTCTACCCTAAGAATGAAGAAAGGAGTAGTGGGTCTATGTTTGGGTGTGCACATGGTGTTGGAGTTTGACATATATGTATGTACGAGAGGAGCATTTGGAAATATTGAGGGTAGATAAATTGTAACGTTGATTATGACAAGATATGAGAATCTAATCTAAGTGGGTCAAGGGTTTTAGGTAATAGGAATATGGGGGCATGGCAGATGGAGGGCCCACGGAAGCAGAAGATGAGTGTTTGTTAGTGTTAGTGTTAGTGTGAAGGGAAATTACAGGGGAATGGAATCCTTGCCATTAGAGAAGAGAAGAAACACAAAGTATAAGGCTGCCATAAAGCATATTTGAAATGGGAAAATGAAGGTCAGACACTCACCTCCCCTCCTACCCCACCTCCTTCAACCTCTTTTTCTCGTCTTGTCTCTAATCATCTTCCCTATTTATTTACTTTCTTCATTTTAATTTTTACACTCCAAAATTTCTGCCCCTTCAATCGGTTTTTTAATCAAATGGGGGTAATGTTTTTTCAAAATTACCAAATAGAGGTAGTTTTAAAAAAATCTCAGTCTGGATAACTCGTGTTTCATGAATACGTAACTTCAGTATAAAAAAATTCAAAAGTCATAAATATACATACAACTTCAACTTAAAACCGTGACTTTCAACCACAACTTATTCTTGATTGGGATTTTTTCTTTCAAAAACTATCCTTATTTGATAATTTTGAAAGAAAAAAAAAACAAACTCCATTTTGGTAACAAAACCCCTTCAATCCTATGAATCACCAAACTAAAGAATGTCATTTACCTTAAATGCTGAAAATAAAAATCCAAACAAAACAAACCCCAAGCCCAATCCGGCCAACTGAAACAAACTCTCCTTGAATTTGAACGATTTAAATATATTTTTGTTTAAAGTCAACTTGAATTTCATCTTAAGTTAGCAAATCATTCTTTTTTCTAATACAATTTGTAAGGTATAGTCAATATCAACCTCTTAAATAAGTTCCTACCAAAAACAACATATTGTAAGTCTTAAACTTTCACTTTTCCTTTGGAGTGGTACATCATAATTCACTTCTACAAAAAAAAAAAAAAATATTAGATCGATTTTGGAATGCATACTGCATCAATATTTCAAAACTGATATAATATAGGTGATATAGAAAGCAAGACAAATTCTATATCGGATATATAAATGATGTTGAATCTGCCACCAAATTCTTACTTACAAATTTATACTCTTAAATCAATTGCTTAATCACAATTTGAGAATATCCTCAAATTCAAACACCTCAAGCCTGAGAGATATATAAGAACTTCTAGTCGTTCTTCATATTCTATCTGCTTCATTGCTAGAACACAAACCATAAACACATAGAACCACAATTGACTAATTACAACTGCTCAACATTAAAGCAAATATAACCACACATAAGCACTAACACTCTTTCTTCATCAACCCTAGCAATGCACATCATGATCCAAATACTAATATAACGTTTTGCGTTTGTTTACCTCTTATCATTCGTGTGTAACTGGTACCTATCTTTGGTACCGTTTTATTATTAATATATTTTTATTTGTATATAAAAATATGATCCAAATACTAACTCTCTATATCTCTCTAATTTCTTTGTGAATTGGATTCCTATCCTCTCTTAAGCTTGGTTCTCTCTTGCTTTTTCTTAATAAAAGAAACTCTCTTACATAGGGATTAATTAATTACGAAAGAATAATTATAAATTCCCAATTGATTTGGTCAGATTATTAGAAATTCCAAATTGATTAGAATATTAGCTTCAAATTCAATTTGTGATATATATATATATATATATATATATATATATGTTTAATATTTATTCATTGATAATATAAATATTTTTACTCTATTATTTAATTATAAATTATTGTTTAAATTATTTTAAGAAAAATATTTTAAAGGTTAATAAATTTATTATATATAATATATTATGATTAAATAACTGTAAAATTTTCTTGTTAGTACATAGCTTTTTTGTCTCTACCTATCTATCTATATACTTTGAATATAATATTTTCTAAGGCTATAATTTAAACCCAATAATCTCGTATGTCTACCAACTAGTTATGGTACGTTTATAAAAAAAAATGATAATAAAAATGATTGGTGGACATTGCGCGTCACCTATTTGACACATACAAGACTGAAAAAAAAACATAGACACATACAGTGATATATATATATATATATATATATATATATATAAAGTATGAAAATCAATAATTTTTGGAATGGAAGAATATGCACTGGCCATTACTCAAATCACAAATTGAAAGTATTATATATCTTCCTAATAATGAGGTTGTAAGTTGTAAAACATTGGAGATGAAATAAAGCTAGGTATAGAAAGTTGTTTTGAAATGTATTACAGTATGATGATGAAGATAAAGGAGATATAAGAGATTGATTGCTTAGTTAAAAAACAAGGAAGGAAGAAGAAATAAAAAAGAGATACGAATTTGAATTTCTTTAATTGACATTTTTTAATAAAATTAATAAATTAATATTTATCCATAGATAAAAAATGAGAAGAGTAGAATTTGAAGGGTTGGGTTGAGTTTGAGTGAGTGAGTAAGTAGGAGAATTAATTTACTTACTGTGTTGGTTGGTGTCTCTTTTTCAGGAAAATGTGGTTTCCGTCCCGCTGACATGATAGTGACATGAGTACGGTCAGGAATCATAAAAACCCTGCACCCTGCCACTGTTGTTCTGAGGTACACAAAGACAATCACATGGGATGGGGAGCTCCAACCATTTTATTTATTCACAATCTTATAACATAATCCTAATATTATTACTATAGCATAGCAGATTATTTATCAGATCAAAGTTCTCAGTTTAAGGTAAAACAGTCAACTTCAGAATCTCATATTCAAGAGATTGCATATTTGAATCATTCTTCTTTTTTAAAAAATAAAATACATGTGAGATATCTTTATAGATTTTTTTTATCAAAAAATAAAAATAAAAAAGTTTTCTTACTTTTAAACTGAAACACTATTTTCTAATTCTAAAACTTCCATTTGAAAAAAAAAAAGACTTTTTTTCCTTTGGTAATAATTTCATGTAAAAAGAAAAGATACTTTAAACTGGTCCTTTTTTCCTTTGGTAATAATTTACACCTATAAAATGACTCAAAATCTCGTTTAAAAATTACTTGAGTTATTGTCATCCACTCCACAAGTTTAATATCAGGTACCACCTCATAATATTTGTCCTCAAGTTCTCCATTTTTTGGTTATATCGCTACTTTTGTTGTGATTAAAACGAAAAAGTAAAAAAAAAAAAAGTTTTGAGAAAAAACTAGTACTGACAGCTATGTACTGCTTAAAAACTAATAAGATATAAAATTATCAAAAAATATTAATTTTTAATTTATTAGTTTTCATCACTAAATCAACTTTATATTTCCTTATATCTCCTAATAAGATACAAGTTACTTAATGCTGACTTTAGAATCATTGAAATCAGATAAAAAAAAATTAAAAATAATTTTCATGTATCCAAGTTAATATAACAATAAATCAATAATTGATATGTAAAATAAATTTTATGTTTTTGACATTTTAAAAGTGAAACGGACTCATTTTTTATAGTAGTTTTATTTTCTTACCCACAATTAGAATAGATAAATGAACATAAATAAGGATAGAGTTATCAATTTGTGTGATTAAAACTAAAAGCTAAATCAGTTATTTTACATATTACTTGTCTTTATTATATTTGAGACAATTTTATTTTAGTCAAACATGATAATTATAAATTATAAAATTTTCTCTTTTAGATATTTAATCCAAGTATATATACACTCGTGACTCAAACTCAAATCACTAATTAAAATAAAATAATACTATATATGATTCATACACTTTATGATAATAAAATATATTTGAATGTTACTAAATTTAAGTAGCTTATACTTATAAGCTAGTAAAAATAGTTTATAAGGAAAGCACCTTATAAAGGACACTCACACACAACCTAAAAGATTTAAAATTGCATTAATTATTATATTTAGATTTTTTTAGAAGTTTCATTTATAAATCGAAATAATTCTTATACATTATGATTTTCAATAGTTGATCCGTGATTGTATGGTTTTTTCATTGAAAGAAAAAAGGAAGAATCTGGATGATTTCAGCTAAAGCTTATTTCTTATAAGTTACAGCTTTTGTCCAAGCCATTCTAATTAACAGAAAATCAAATACACCATGAGTGATCCCTCAACAAGCAGGTATGGTCCAAGAAAGCCATTCCAATTGTTCATTCCTTTTAAGAAAATCAAACGAACTCTCGGGGTTCTCCGGTACTTCTGAGAAAGACAAAAGCATAAAAACAAAAATAATTTTGCTTGTAAAAAATAAAAAGCATAACCACGTTCAAGTTTATTGATTTATAACTATTTGTTTGAATATAAATTTTTAATTGAACTGGATCTATAGAAGAAAATTTTATTTCTAAGGTTATATTTGTACAAACTTTTCGATAAGTATTTATAGGAGGAAAATACAAAAATGTAAAATGCTTTTAACTTCTATATAAGCTAAAGTTAATTTATACACTTGAACAAGTTTAATGAAATGATTTTTATAAAAATTAAGTACATAAGTTAATTTTATTTTACGTGAGAAACTAAAAAATGTAAACAAACAAAGCCAAATACAGATAGTTTAGTTTCTTAAAGTCTAGTCATAAAATATTATAAACACATCCAGTTCAGCTATTCTTAATTAATTAATTGGATATTGCTGTATGTTACTATACATACATATATATAGATAGATATTTATAATTGGAAACAATGACAGAATGGCCTACGAAGTTTATTTTATTGGTTAAAAAATTAAATAAAAGAAAAAAGAATTGTCAGAAATCATAGGTGGCCATTGTTTCAATTCATATTAATTGTGTAAATTTTCTTTCATAGTATTAATTAATTTCCTTTTTAATTTAATACAAAGTGTCTCAAATAAGATGGTTTTTAAAAAGGGATTTATCTTAAAGAAGCAAACTTAAATTTAACATTTAATTAGGTCTTCATATATATAACTGTTTAATAAATTGTAGGTTGGCAAAACTTACACCTGAAGCTCCTCGAGATCTGGCGAAATCTTGTTTGAGTTCTTCACACGAATTATTTTGAACATGTTTCGAGGGTCAGCTTCTCTGAACTTGGGCCTCCCTTTGTCTAGACCAATAATGCTTATTGCTATCCATAATTGCTTTTCTTCCTTTTCTCTTCTCACTTGTAGCCATCCCATCCCATACCTAGTTGCACTTGTCTTAATTTCCAATCATGTTGCCCATTCCATTCACATCTGCACTTAGTTTCCTTAACAACTCCCTCATATTATAAGAATCACTTATATACTTTCATTTTTACAAGTACATGTGTCACAGAAATAATAGTATTGTACGTACTGATTGCCATCTAACAATGTCATTTGATACAAGTTTGCATTTCTCTTTTTGTGCACACCAAGTCAATGACTTTTGTACAGTTTTTCAAAATTCTAATTAATGTATCACATACAAAATAAAACTTATGTCATACAATTGATATACAATAATGTATTTTCTTCTAACGAAATAAGTGTGTGAGGTAGAATAAACTTTTGGTATATATTTCTCAAGAATGAAAAATTTTAAATGGAATCTAACTAATTCTTTAAGGTTACTTAATGAACATCGAATCCTACCAAAGCAATTTTTCTTGCACCTGAAGTTTTATCTTAAAAAGCTTATCATGTACGATGAAAGAATTCAACTGGGATGGGTGGTTAGGGCACCATGTGCTTTGGCTTTGGTTTGAGAGAAAGAAAAATAGTTCGATTATCAGTACTAATATATTCTATTATAAATGGATAAAGTTTTTTTTACTAATTTATAAATAATGATTTGAAACCTAATAAGTTAAATAGAAAGACTATAATCAAGAACTTGTATCTAAATTATTATTTTTACTTATAGATATGTTGCAATTATGTTTCGATTTTTTTAAAAGAAAATTGTATAATTTGAAAATTATTATTAAAAATATATAAATGTTTAAAATTATGTCTGAATATATATATATATATATATATATATATATATATATATATATATATATAGTGTCTATGTGTGTTTAATATTAATTTATTAAGTCATTGATTTGACATATAACATAAACATATAATAATGCAATATAATATAAATTTACTTTTTTTATAATATAATAACAAATTCATGGATGAGAGGCACAATTTTATTCTGTTATAGTATTAAATAGAGAAACTTTCCTAAAACATAATCATGCCTTCCATTTATAACGTCGCTATAATACATGATAAAAATATATATAAAAACATCAACATAAAAGTAAAAATTAAAACAAAAAGGAATATTATATCCGATCTATCTCAATTAAATATGAGAAATTGTAACTTAAATGATCAAAATTATACATTAGTTAAAATATAAAGATTTGAAACATATTTAAGTCTAAGATTAATTAAAATAAATTGTATATATAGTATGTTATTAGTGTTTTGTAAAAAGAGGAGTCTTACATGACTTAACTTGATGACATTAATTTGTTTCTAACATCTATGTGACACTACTAATTCATGAGTTATAGAGAATTGAACTAAAGTTCAAAGAACAAAATTACTAATTTTGGGTTTTCAATTTGACTATTAGGGTTTTTTTTCCACATTTTTTTTCCTTATTACCTTTTGCAAGACTTTCCTTCGTTTTTCTCTCATTACCACGGAAACCAATGGAACAAATTAATGTTGTTTGAGAAAGTTATGAAAAACAAGAGAAAGAATAGGGGATCGATAAGCTTTTAATTAATCACTTATATTCACTGTGATCGTCTTTCCTTATTCAAGCCTTGAACAATTGAAAACGTGTATTCCGGAAATACCATAGACTACAATCAACAAAAAAAAAAACATAAAGTCCATACCCTCGCCTTCTAAAAAGCATGCTTCCTTCATTTTTGCCGAAATAGAAATTGTTGTCACCTAATCTAGAACCACCATCCTCTCGAACCTCATGATTGTGGTTTGTGGATAACATTAATGGTGAGTCTACCGAGGTTGAGTGGAAATGAAAGAGCCAATTGTGAGAAGTGAAAAAAAATAATAAAAAGGGAAGAGTGACATCAAAATGATAGGGTTCAGAATTATCAATTAGAACTCAATTAACAATCTCTCATTAAGTTGATAGATAAAGGTGATCCTGAGAAAAACGTTGAAGTGAAAACATATATAATTAAAGAAGGAAAGTGAATATATATAAACTATGTTCAATACTAATGCTTAAAGTAAACTCAAAATAATCAAAGTTTTAATTTTACCGAAAAATAAAATTTAGATATATATTTAAATAATACTACACTTGATACGTACTCACGAATTTATTTGAAAACTTAAAAAAACACACTAATAAAGTACAGTGCTTCAGTTTTAGAATTTCTTAAAATATACACATTTTCTGAATCATAAATTTAAGACACCATACATGTTTTTCTGGGAAAATCAATTAAATATTCTTATGATTTTATGGAGGATAAGAAAGATAATGGCTGGAGCAGTGTGACTTTGGGAAAAGCTATGAATTATGATTGATTGTAACCATATAATATAAATGAAACCGCGTAGTTATAAGTTATAAGTTATAAGCTCAGCGTTGCAAAGCGAGGAGACAGAACACAAGTGAGGTTAACGATAATCCACAATAAGAATGTTATGTTAATAATAATAAAATTTTGGAGTGTGTGTGAGTGAGGGAAGAGTGACGTAACGTCTTGTCGGAGAAGGAGGGCACGTAGGCAGCTCCCATAAATGCAGACAGATTAATTCGTCCGATGTGAAGTCCGTGTCCTAAGTTTTTTTTTTTTTTATTTTTTTTCTTTTTATGGTTCCATATTTTCTGCTTCCAAATTCTTCAACCACATTCACTTCTCCTTCCTCCTCCAGAGACACCCCTCTCCCTTTTCCCCTTTCCCACCAACCATATTCTCTCCCTCTCAACTAATCATCATCTTTCTATCTAATTTCCCTTTTATCCATCACCCTTGCTAAATATAGCACCCATAATTAATACACCTTTTCTCTAATCTCCACAATTTTTTTATTCACAACAATGTAAGTGAAAAGACACATGGTGCCAAAAAAGGTACAGAAATGGGTTATGGTCAGTTAAAGTAAAAAAAGTAAATGTCTGAACAAGAATGGTACAGGTGTTAATTATGGAATGGCAAGTATTTTTGAAAGGCTTTTTTTTTCTTTTCTGATGAGTGAAACAGCTCTTTTCTTCACACCGGTTATTGATGGCCACATCCTCTTCCCATCTCTTATCTTCAAACTACAATAATAACAATATTTTACTAAATAATTATTATTATTACTATTTCAATTATATATTAAATTATATTATATTAAATTCAATATAAATATATACACAACACAATCTTATTTAGCTTAGTTATTATTATCTATCTTTCTATCCTGGTGAAACTCAAACTCCCTTATCTCACCTCACCTGTAGAATAATTGAATAGATCTTCAACTCCATTGCTTCATTACTTCATTACTTCAACCTCTACTCAAATTTTCAAAACCCTAGCTAATAAACTACCAAATTTCGAGTAATAATAACTAAAGGAGAAGAATATTTTTTAGTTTTATTTCATTTTTTTCCTATTTTTTTAGGGAGGGAAACTGGAGAGCGACATGGAATTCGACGAGCAAGAGGAGCATGAGGAGGAGGAGGAAATGGGGATACCGGAGCCGGCGGTGGCGGTGGCGGCGCCGCAGACTTTTGACTCGCGGTCGAAAATCGGCGGCGGCGAGGCGCGGAAGAGCGCGTTCGGCGTGGCGGCGGTGCGGTACCGAGAATGCCAGAAGAACCACGCCGTCAGCTTCGGCGGCCACGCCGTTGACGGCTGCTGCGAGTTCATGGCCGCCGGAGACGACGGCATGCTGGAAGGCGTCATCTGCGCCGCATGCAACTGCCACCGGAATTTCCACCGCAAGGAGATCGACGGCGAGATGTCCTCCTTCCACCACCGCGCGCAACCTCCACCGCCGCCGTTGCACCACCACCACCAATTCTCCCCGTACTACCACCACCGCGTCCCGCAGCACCCCACCGCCGCCGGCTACATCCACCACCACCTCACACCTCCGATGTCGCAGCACCGCCCGCTCGCCCTCCCGGCCGCCGCATCCGGCGGCGGCCTCAGCCGCGAAGAAGAAGACATGTCAAACCCTAGCAGCAGCGGCGGCGGAGGTGGCGGTGGCGGCGGTGGATCCAAAAAACGGTTCCGAACTAAGTTCACGCAAGAACAAAAAGATAAGATGCTCGCATTCGCAGAACAACTAGGGTGGAGAATCCAGAAACACGATGAATCTGCTGTGGAACAGTTCTGTGCTGAGATCAATGTGAAGCGAAACGTTCTCAAAGTTTGGATGCACAATAACAAGAGCACTCTCGGTAAGAAACCCTAATTTCGCAGATTGTTGTGATAATAGTATAATTCTTTCTCTCGATCTTTCCGTTCGATGAGAGAAAAATGTAATTTGAAATTTAATTGATGGAGATCAAGCTAGGGTTCTTCCTTTCCTTAATTTTTAATTTCAGCTTATTCTAGCGTTGCAAAGTAAGGATGATTAAAGTGCATGATTAGGTTAACATGTACTACGATTGTACATTAATTGCGAATTAATGATCGGTGATTAGTTTGTCTGTAAAGAGATCGAGACCGAATAAAGGCAAGGTAACGAAGTTAAGTAAATGATAGTGTTTTTGCATTGTATAATCATATGTGATAATGTGATGGATGCTTAAGATTAGCACATAAGAGATTAAGCCATTTTTAGGTTTGATAAGTTAAATTATTCAACGTGTAAGACATGCAAATGGAAAGGTGATTAAGCTTGTTTTGTATTCGTTAATTATTATTGGTTTATGTCATGGTTTCCTGCATTTACTCATTTTGATCACTGCTTTAGCTATTAATTTATCTGGTCGTATTAACATCTCAAAGTCCCCACCAACCATTTTTGTTCCCGTTTCGGACACATTTATTCCGCAGGCTGAGAAATTCATAAATATTTAAAGAGAGATTGAAGATCTTAAGTGAGTGAATGACAGTGATTTGTTAGTGAAGTTCTGGGTAGTGGTTGAAGCAAGATCAGATGGAAGGATGTACCTAGTCTGCGATTATTAATTGTTCGGAGAGTTTAAGTTAATTTCTTCTTCTCTTTTTCCATGTTGGGTTGCTGTTGTTTGGCATTTTTGTCTGTAGAGGAAATAAGAAAACAAAAAAGAAAAGGAAAAGGTGAAAAAAATAGTGAGTGAGGGTTGTGATTCAATCCAAATCCCATTCTCGTATAAGTGTTGGTTAGTGCGGTGTGAAAAGCGAGAAAGAATGGGAGTGGGTGGGTATTCACACGGCAAAATCGTACAGTGTTTGCCTGTCGGGTCATGCACAGATTACAGTCTTGCAGAACAGAAGTGCAGAACCCCCTTTTAAGATTATCATTTCTTCGTTACCTCTAATGCCATCTTTAATCCCCATAGTAAAATATCATTGGGATCAAATATTTTTTTATGTCTCTTTTCACTATTTATTCCATTTATCATTTTGTTTTTCAGTAATATTTTCTTTTCAATCATACTCTCCTGATTCAAGGTTTAGTCATTTACCTTTCGAGATTTTTTCTTCTTAGAACTTTTATTGTTGTACTACTATAATGATAAGATGTTACCATCAAAGATTTCTTCGGTAGCTAAGCTACGAATTTATATTCTAAAAAAATGGGGATCAACTCTTATTACCAATGTTAGAATTTCATTAATAGTTAATCTGAAAATATCTTTATAAGTATTTTTTTTAATTTTGAAACATGTTTTAATCTTACTAAATTAATTTCTAAAATCTAGCTCACCTAAACTAAACTATTTTTCCAAAAAAATAAAGATAAGGTGTTACACTAAAAATTGTTAATATAACAGCATTTTTATTTTTCTCTAATATTAAATGAATTATATATCTTATCCGGTATATCTCTTTCTGCAGTTAATGTTTTTCTTTTCGTTATAAACATATACTAACAATTTCTCAATCCTTTAATTCTGACCTGTTTTGCTTTTCCATATCTATGTGTTATTTCGCTCTCTGCTAGCTATATATATCTCGAAAGAAAAACTCGTCAACGATAATTAGAGGTCAACTGCTTTAGGTTTAGTTTCATACGATGTTGTTTAGTTAAGCGAAATGCCTTTAAAAATATTTCATTATAAACTAACCAAGTTGTTATTTTGGATAGTTCTTTTTTTTTGAAAGAATATTATTTAATTTTTTATTAGAAGTTATTTTTTAAATTTATGAGAAAATTATAATTTTTTTTGGAAAATGTTTAATTATTTTAAATGTACTTTTAATTAATAATTTGAAAATGGGCTTCATATTTATTTAGGCTTAATTTTATGTGTCTTTTAATGAAAATCAAATGGTTTTGATTAATTTTTTCATTTCTATTAATGAAACCAAATCAAATCAAACTAATTATACTTGTAATTTAGTACTGTTTAGGGTTTAACTTATGGTGGATTCTTATTGTGTGTTTGTATTGGTGTCTGATAGCAGTAGAAGTGCGTCTTTCCTAAAGCCATCTATAGTTGCTTCTGTGTCATTTTATAAATTTGACGTGATTTCTTCCAAGGACATGACCTGTTCACGCACAACCAAACACAGGCTAAGATTTGAAGCTATTTTGTTTTATACGTGATAGATTTCTAAGAAAATAAAAGGCTATTAAAACTTAGACAGATGTGTTGTTTTTATAATGAAAAGGTTAAATTTTAGTTTATTCAACAAAAGACCTTAAAATCTGAAATAAGCAAGTTTAACAAAATAAATTAAAATTGATTTAGTTTGACTTGAATCTATGCCCAATTTTTTAAACTTATTGGTTTGATTGAAAAGATTTTTCCCATGAAAATTATTTAACCGAACAAACTTTTGGTGTTTATTAGTATGAGGGTTATGAAGGTAATATTGTACATTTCAACAACTGAAGGAAGTTGCCAGGTTTGGTTGTATGAGTTCCAGATTTTGATTTATGTGATTAGTTCCTTAAATCCAGTTATTAGTGTTCAACTTTAAATAAAACTTCAAAAAGTGTAAATTAAACAAAACTCGGAACTCTATTTTATTTGCAGTTGAGCGCTTAAGCGTGGTGCAGTATAGATAAAATCATTAAGGAACTAAATAGTTAATTACACGTAAATTATATAAATCACAAAATATATAATATATAAAAACGATCTTAATCTTCAATTTAAATAAATTATAAATTACAAATCTTGATCCATATTTAATTTAGTGAGGTTTTGCAAAACTTTGCTGATCTCCAAAACAACAATTCTTAGTTTTGAAAGAGCAACACCCACCTTCCTGTTCAGATCCTCATCATGAGCAAGAAAGGAGATCCGTGCACGGGCACAGCGGTGAACAGTGCTTCGATTACCGGGAATGATTCTTTCAGATCTGTCAAGTTTGATGATTTTTTTTTTAAAAGAAAAACTTATTACTTTTTTTTTTTTGTAATTTGATTTGGGATGGACTGTACTGTTGTGAAATTTATGTTTTTGATTCTGGGTTGAAAATGTATTGATCCCTATTTTCATCTCCTTCAATTTGTGTTGTATAATGGTTGGTTAATTTTTTTTCCTCTTAAATTGGTTAAACCGGGACAATTAAAATTACTTTTTTCTTATTACAGAAGCTTGAATTCTTCCGGGTTCTTGTGGAAGAGCGATTCTTCCATATCCTGGAGAAATTTTGTTGCATTGTAGTGGGAGTTCTTTTGAAAGAACTGTTCTAGCACATGAGAACTTGTACCCAAGGTCTTTACTGAACATTAATTCCTGATGATTTATCTCCTTATAAATACTCAAACATTACTACAAAAGCTTAATTCTACGTCGCGAAAACTACAACGGTTCTAGAGAATTGTTTTAGTATAAGACGCGATGGCAATTTTGTAAATAGGAGGAAAAAAATAGTTTGTACATCGTATATTCTAAGACAGTTATAAATAACCGTCTTAGAATATCTTATGGTGACAATTATGTAAATACATAAAATTAGGTCAACGTCGATTTCGACTTAGGACCGTCGTAGTCTAGTATAATTTAAACGACCTAGTGCCGGTTGCAGTTCCTCAACCATTGTCTCAGTCAATCTCCTCTTGTAGTTCCTCAGCCATTGTCTCAGTCACGCACCCTAAACATCCTGCACCCTAAACCTCGCGCACCCTGAACATCTCGCATCGTAAACCTTGCGGACCCTGAACGTCGAGGTCGCGCACCCTGAACGTGGAGCTCGTGCACCCTCAACCTCGAGGTCGCACATGTCATGTCTGTCAAAGTCAGGCGCAGCGAAGCGGCCTACAGCTACCGTCTCTACCTCAAACCCTAACTCAGGTCGTCAAACAGGTAATGTCGACAACCCTAACTCTATTACACGACATTGAGTTGCATAGTTTGTCATTCTCGTTAGCCCTTTGCTCTGTTTCGTTCATAATTCTTTCACCCTTGGCCAGCCTCTCGTCACCATCATGTTGGTTAAATTTTTATTGACTCATTTTTGTGAAGACAAGAGATGCTACTTTTTGCTGCTTTTTCTTGAGAATGATGATGCTATTATTTCTCCTATATGTTGATCAATTGGTGCTTGTGTACTTATCACACTTGTTGGTTAGTATCTCTTATATCAATACAATTATAGATTTCTTCTGCTCATAAAAAATATATTAAATTTTTTATATACATCATGCATGTGAAAATCTAGTTGTTCTTTTCTAAGCCATGGTTATTTTAAAGTTAGCCCCTCTGAAAATAAATTCCTAGCTCCGCCTCTGCTCATCACCTTACTGTTTTTAATTCCCTTCATATCAAGCAAAAATATAAAAGGAAAACCAATAAAACAAATATTTTTTCTTATGCAAATTGTTCCGGTATAGATTTCCTTCGTCATAGAGACAACCTATTCCATAAAATTCAAGTGAGGTGTAATGTCTCACCTATCATCTTAGGCAAAGGTGAGGGTCTTTTATTCTATTTCACTGCTCACGCTCCCCATCTTGATATTTAGGGCTTATGGTCAGTTGAGCGTATCAAGACATTTCACTACTCTCTTGCGTATCTCAAAACATGGTTACAAGTGAATCACTATTAGGACTTATCCCCTTGGTTCGGACCATAAGGGGTCATTGAATCAGACTAGGATCCAGAGAATGATCGGATTAGACTAGGATCTGAAGGGTGGTCGAATCGGACTACAACCCTGGGAGATACACAGCCTTCGAGCCTCAAGCACAAAGTACAAAGAGATTAAGTATGTATTGGATTAGATGTGGATCTGACCCATAGGGTACACAACCTCAAAACTCAACATAAAGTGCAAAAGGACTAAATATGTATTAGATTAGATGGAGTTTCAACCCACAAAATACACAACCCTCAAACCTTACTTGTAGAACACATTTTTCATGTAATTTTAACTTTATTTCTGTCTCCTTTTGATCTGATATGATATCTCAACTTTACATAAATCATATCAACAAGCTTAGCAAAATAGATACTCATTATTTCTACAATCAAATATAGTACGTTTCATAAAATCTCTTTTAACGCCCTCTGAATTTTTAATTTTACTTTCCCTAAGGAAAACATTGTAATACATCGCAAACTACGGTGAATTTCTGTATACATATTGAACATAATCTACAAAATCAACTGCAAAACTCTTTTTCTTGGTTCAGTGGACTAGACGCCAGATTTGGTAAGTTCCTTTAAGTTTGGTTGTTGTTATGGAGACAGGGTTGCTGGGTTGATGAGTAGCGAGTTCAGAGATGGTCCAACCTCATGGGCCCTACTTGCTACAAAACGTTAATCATCAATGCAGTACAGAAGATGGGCCTCTTGAAGGTTTGATCCTATCATATTCTGATCAACCTTAGGCCCACAGTGTCAAGGGCATTAAATATATCACCCTCATGGGCCAGGCTTTTGTGAAAAATTAAGTAGGGACCATAAAAGCAAGCCCCCACAAAACGCTTATTCGATGTAGAGAACAAAAAACTTTTCCTCACTGTCTCCCTGAAGGATACACCCAACCTTCTTACTTATGCTGAAATGAAAGAAATGGCTAATTATTAGTTAATAGCTAGCGTAATGTAGATTGCAAATTTTGTTATGGGGCATTTGATGGACTGATGGTACAAGTTTGGTCAATGTCTCATCCTTGTTTGATAAATTAATCCAAATCACTTTGAAGGTTTTTTAAGTGTTTCTTACTACTTCTTCTATTAGAGCAAATATATGTGACAAGAAAATTTTCTTAAAAATAAAATATGTATCTTTTGTAAAAAGCTGTTACTTAATAAAAAATATTATTTATCTGACACATAGCAGCATTACAATTAAATCATAATTAAGTGAAAATAAAAAAATATATATAAAAATATAAATTTTTTAAAATTTCCTAAAGTTTCTTATCATTAAAGTAAAATTATGTATGAATTTCTTACAATAACATAATACTTTGAATACCAAAAAAGTAACGTAAGAACCATAAAAATTAACTTAAAAAACTCATTTAAGAAATTCTTATTAGAAATAATCTGAGATTCACTTGGTGATTAAAGAAAAAAGAACCGAGGAAAAACTTGTGGATTCGGATTCCTGTGACTAATAATAACTATCAAAGTAACAACATTTTTTATTTAAAAAAAAAGAGATTTATCGTCTCTAATTTTCCCCTTTTTGCTGGGAGTGTTTTTATTCTTTTCGGTTGGTCTGATAGCAACGGTGTGGTGAGCTTGGCGTGATGAATCTGATGATGTTCTGAAAGTGATTTGGATTTGTAAGGGGGCTTGATTTTGATTTTGGGTTAAATGGACCGTGTTTGATAATTGGTGGTGGTTAAGAAGACCAGAAAAATGAAGTGGGTAAAGGTACATATAAGGCTTCATTAAAGGGAACTAAAATGGTTTACTAGTTTAATTGAATCTATAGAGATATGCTGCATTAAAGGGAACTAAAATGAATTATTAAATTGAATGCAAATAATCCCTTTAACATACCTTCAGCGATTGAAATGAAAATTTTTTCAAACAATAAATTCTCATAATTGACATTAATTTAGAAGCGATTTTTCAGTTTTATTGAACACACACGTTTACAATACCAAATATCAATGTCACAAAACTGAAAAATGCGTTACACCAATGTTGGCTCATTTCCTTAATACCATTAATTCATCATTTCTTTTAAAGAGGATGACAAACAAAGCATCCCGGCAATTAAACTCTTTCTTAATCATGGATGAAAGCCCAGAAAAGATAACTGAATTGCATAATTGTAATCACCATGTCAACATAATTTGTATTCTCAATTTCGTACTTGCAGTTTAATTACAATAATTTTAAATAAAAATTTTGAAATTACAAGAAAGAATTTGTGCTTTAAAAATCAAATAACTCATTATAAACATAAAAAATATAAACTGTTATCTTTTATTTTTGCATTTTAATTGTTATTATATTGAAATTTTAAAAATAAGTATAAAAATTATAAAAATAATATATAATTAAAAATATCTGAGGTATCCATATAGTATTTGACATTATTATGATGGATCTGATTCGACATCACACCCATTTAGAAGTTTCCATACTTCTCAGAAATTTATGAAAGAAAAAATGAAACAATTTTAGATTACAAGGCCATGTTAAAGTAAAAGAGCATTTATTAATTGTCTCCTGATTTTATTTATTTATTCCTAATCCAAAGTCTAATTGTATTTGTACCATAGACTTGTGCATGAGGATCGGATTGTGGGTTTGGGTTCAGTTTTCTTTAATGGGTTAGCAACCCCTTTGTAGTCCAAGGTTATTGCTTCCTGCGTCCCTTTTCGGCTTTCAGAATGTAAAATTAACTCCAGAATGCACTCCCTTTTTAGCTTCTTGAATGATCAATCCAGAAGATAAAAAAACTATTCTGGAAAGGGTGTAGAAAGCAACTAGGAGGTGCAGGAAGCAACAGCTGTAATACAAATTTCTAAGGAATTAGACTGTCTATCCCTCCACGGAATATGATCAACATTGAACTGTAAAATGGAATGCTCTCTCTCTCTCTCCCTCCCTAAAATGCTCAATGAAATATAATTGTATGAATATGTACAAAGTTGTCTAATTGTTGGTATAGAAGTGAAATAGGTGTTTCAATAAACATATTCTTCTTGAATGAAGGTAATAGTAATCTTACAATGTTATATTAAAAAAATACATATGTTTTTGTCTATGATATATATTAGTCCTTGTAAATTTATTATTTTTAAAATAATTCGTGTAAAGTTTCTTTTTTGGTTTTGATCCTTGCTATTTTGTGATATTCCTTGTAATATATTCTTTCTTGTTTTAGTTCTTACAATATTTTTTTTTCATTTTGAATTAGTCTCTTTGAAAAATATTTGATAACAACTAAAACCAAATGACCTACATATTACCGAAACAAAGTAAAAAATGAATATATTAGAAGAATTAAAATAAAATAACAAGAACCGTATTTTTCTAAAAGGAATTTTATAAGGACCAATTTTTTAAAAAAATTACAAGGACTAAAATAAAATAAAATAAATAAGTATATTACAATGACAAAAACATTTAAACAAAAAAAAGGTGTTGTTGTTCTTGCTATTATTAGCTTAACAGTTTGTCTGTTTAGAAGACTATTTTCTAATATTCTTTTAGGAGAGAACAAGACATTTATTTTACTAAAATGAATTTGGGACTTATCAGCTCCCAAACAATTCATTTTAGAGGGTAAAGTATCAAATTACAGACAAAAATTAACTCTTAATATTATAAACACATGCATGATAAATCATTCATGTACTGAGATATCAACATTGATTTATTTTTATTTTTATTTAATGGTGACTAACTTTAGAGGAGTTATATCTATGATAGGAAGGACTCAACATATTCATTTTAGAAAGTAAAATATGTAATATCAATTACTAATATAAAAAATTAACCATCAAAATTAGATGTAAATGCATGAGAAATAAGGCATGTGTTCGATAGGAAAAAACCTAGCATTCTCGAATGAAAGAATAATACTATACTTTCTTAACTGACGGCAGTAGCAGTTGCACTTAAAGCAAAATAGTTCAATTTGTTGCTACAGAAATAAAAAGCTCAATATTTCAAAAATAACAGTCTCCTTTTCTTGTATATTTATAGACATGTCTGGTCTCTATAACCAATGTTTTCCTTTTTTTTTGTGCTTTCGCCTTCATTACTTAACTTTCCCGAATCTTTCTCACAATGTGAAACACGGATTCAATGATTAATGCTTAAAGCATGTATAAGACATCGTAGTTATCTAATATATTAATTGCAGATGGCTATAGTTGTGTGATGAATCTTATTAATTAAATTACATCCTCTGTTCATTCGCACATGGCTACTACCTGTTGTTGCCTTCTCATCACGGATCTCCCTGTGTGTCAGTTTGCATCAAATATACGTCTTTTAAAAAAGTTTGGAGAATACTACTAGTAAAATATTGGCTTAAATAACTTTTTTTTCTTTAGAAAATAGAGGTTTTCATTTTAGTTTTTTTTTTTAATTTTTGTTTTGATTTTGATTATTGTAAAAAAAAAATTAGTTCATACTCAAATAACAAACATTAACTCGTGACATAACAAACACATTAATAACTCATTAATTTGTTGTGTAATTAAGGAACATAATAAGATTATTACATGTAATATTTTTTATAAATTATATTTTTAAATTTTTATGTGTTCAAAACTGTTGATAATATCTAACTAATTTATCATAGATTTAAAAATTCAGTTTATCAAAAGTTCATTTAAAATTAAAATATTTTTTATTTTTAATATATATATATATATATATATATATATATACTGCCTTCATCCCATTTCTTTTATGTCTTGGTGTTTTTTTTTTAAAAAAATGATGTTTTAGAATTTTAAAGTTTAATTAGTTTTTTTTCCTCAAATATACATTTATTTAATATACACTATTGGTAATGTAGGTATCAAAGATCAAGATATGAAATAAAAATATTTAAGTCCAATTTTTAATTCATGTACATTAACCCTACACATCAAAAAGAAATGAAAAGGAGTTAATATTTTTTTCTTTTAAATCAGGTGTTCAATTCTCAACCAAAAGTCAATAATTAATTCCTTAGACTATTGAAGTTTATTTAAGGAGTTATTTTGTTTCTTAAATTATATTTTATATACACATATTTTTTGTTTCAACCATCTAATTTATATATAAAAAATTAAGCTAATTCTGATTTCCACTGAAAAGTAAGTAAAAAGTAAGTAAAGATAACATTATTTGTGAATTATAGCAGGTCAGGTTGATTTATTATTTTAACATATATGTTATTTGAGCCCTGATGCTCAAGGATTATTACCTATATTAGCAATTCGAATTGAACTATCTTGAAAATAACATCAAATTTAAATCAATCCAATTTAATATTTTATTGTTTGAACGACAATTATTTCAGTTTTATTTTTATTTTTAAAGGACTATTTTGCTGTTTGATTGACAAACAAATGAAACTCCATTAAATGAAATAAAAGCAGTCTCAAACTAATAAATAAAATCTTCTGACAACTAATTATTTATTTAAGTGATAACTTATTAAATGAAAGGTAAAATACACAATAAATAATAAAAAAATGTCATTCAAAGTATTAAATCTAAAAAAGACACACAAGGAAATCTTATCATAAATTATAACTTAGTCCAATTTACATTATATCTTAAAATAATCTTATTATTTTTATGAATAAATACACACTCATTAAAATAAAATAAAGACAGAATACACTGACCTTTAGAATAAGATTTATTTGAAAATGGAAACTTGTATAAGTTCAGTACTGTTTTTTTTTTTTAATGATTTCTTTGTTGTCAATATCTTTTTGAACCGATTCAATGGTTTGGATTCATTCTTAAACGCCTCTAGCCATGCCTGTATGGATGCATAAAAATTATTTTAATCTAAGCATCAATATATCTACATATTTATCTATATATAAAGACAACGGACGTATTCAATGACAAGGTAGAAAGTGAGAAGAGTTCATCTTAATAATGACTTAATATTTTCTTTTTTTCTTTTCTTTACAAATCTTAAAGATATTTGCTAACATATTCATAAAAAAGAATATACCGACTGAACATAAAGGCAAGTACATAAGGTTTTGTTTTTATTAGTTTTTCATTATTATTTTGTACCTAACATTAGAAATTTTTTCTCTATAAACAATAATGACAGACATTTATAGAATATAAAATAAATTAATATTATTGTTAGTTTGTTAGTGAGAAAGATTCAAACTCACAAGATCTTTTTCTTTCCTTCTCAATTTACATACTTGTGAGGAAGAAATAAAATATTATTTAAAATATAAAAAAGAAAAAGAAGAAGAAGCAGCCATGCTTGATCTGTTTAAGAAGCAAGGTGAGAAGGCAACACATGCAAGAGCATCATCTAACTAATGTAAGTCAAATACTGAGTGATGACTATTTTGTCTTATTTTGAATCATAACCCTTCTTTATGAGCTGGGGTGTCGTATATAGGGCTCGTACCAGACAAATCTCAATGTGCGGGCCTGAGATAATTGGGATTAAAGCTGTCATAGTAGCTCTCAACTCAAGCCCAAACAGCATTTACTCTATTATTGGTGTAGAACTTGTTTTATACTATTTAACATTTCGTGTGAGATTGGGAATCAGATTTGGTTTGTTATTTAAAGAAATGATTTTGAAGGGTGTGATCAATTGAGAAATTGACGGATTGAAATTATCTGATTTTTGTGAAATCAATTGAGGTATGTAAAAAAAATTATTAAGTGATCAGAATCATCATGCCATTCATGATCTCAATTAATAATTATATGATTGGGGTATGGTCCGGTGTGGAAAACATCAATTAAACAAGACAAAGAAAAATAATAGAGATGTTAAAGAATAAAAAGTTGGGACATCTTTGGTTTTGGACTGCATCTAACAAAAAGACACGGTTGAACAGGGATATTTAGAAAATAATTGAGTTAAAGTGTGTATCTGGGTGGCCTATAAAAAAAGTATGTATCTGGGTGATCTTTTGAAGAATTCATTGGAAAATAATTGTGTTTGGTGATTTTTTTCTTTCAAAATTCATTTTTTTTTAAAAAAAATTGATTTTGAAATAAAGTAATTTTTATATTAAAAGAAAATTAAATTTTAATATTTTTTTTTACTCAACACAAAAAATTTTATTTTTTTTATTTGATGTAAAGTTTGAGTCCATGTTTTGATAACTGAGAGAATATTTGCAAATCACATAGTCACAAGAAGAATTGACAAAATCTATGTAAAGTTCTTTTAACTGAAAATAATTTAAAATCTGAATTCAATTTCTTTAACGTGAAATAAATATGATACATTTACTTTAAATTATGTTAGTTGATATTTCAATATAATTTTAGATTAAGTGAACAACATAATGTAAGCATTGCTCTGTTTCAATAGGCTGAAACAATTAGATGAGGATCTTTGTCTCTTCATTTTTTTCTCCTTTCATTTTATGGACTATTGTCTCGACCAATTTTAGAACCCAAACGATGATTTGGTACTGTTGGTGAAGGAGTCAACGAAAAAGTTACATTGCAGGGGAAATTTGGGAGGAATGACACATGAGGAAGAGGGTATTTCATTAGTTTCAAATATATTAACACAAGATGAAACTCCAACGGGATTGAATTGAAAAGCAATTCTCTTAATAAGGATATCAGGTATAAAAATCAGATATTTACAAATACTTGAGATCAAATAAGGTATAGTATGTTCACATGAAAAAATAAAAAATTAATATTAACTGATAACCTACCAATATAAAAAAAACATATATAAGCTCACAAACAAGATTGGTCTATATTAGAATAACCTGGCTAATTGTTTGGGTTTCTAATTTGTAAGTGCATATTTGAAAAGCTCGTAAGTAACCTTCAAAATTACATTTGAGACAAAGGTAACACCTTTGTTATTGTCGTTTGCCACCCATAAACGGGTTTCTAACACATGTAAGTATTAATCCAAACATAGTTGCGGTAAAAGTGAAAATGAAACCAAAATGGAAAGAGCTTGTCTAAATTTTTTGGATGAAATGAAAATACACATTCCATTAATAGGATCCTATAGGTGTGATTGTGAGTATGTGATATAACACACTGATGAATTACACCAAAAAGAGGAGAAAAATATGTAAGTTGTATATATATGGGATTGTGTAGTTGATGATGATTTAAAAGAATTGATATTTTTTAGTAGACTATCACGTAAGAACTTCTTAAATGTATTTAACTTGAAGTAGTTATGAGATAGATGATATTCTGAGAAATTTTTCAGAAAACATGTGAATGAAGACAAAATACACTAAAAAAAATCTTATATTGATTTGTGAGGAACCGTCATTGCTCCTAAAAGCAATTAAAACATACTGTTAAAGTCTTGAAAAAGACTACCTATAAAAGATTCTTGCCAACAAAAGAGTTGTACTAAGTGTTAATGTGTGAAATATTATGAAATGTGGACGGCTAAGAAATTGACAATCAATAATGTTATATTTGACATACCCCTAATCAATAGAGAGCATTAATCTTTTATCAATTACTTACATTGATAATAAATAAATAAAAAAATAGAAAAAACATTAAAATAAAGCATCACAAGTAATCATAGAAGATTGGTGGCAATATTGTTCCAAGGGTTACTGAAAGAGTTTCTCAAAAAGGATTAACTAATTCTTCATCACACATTTTCTATATACAATAACAACATACAAAATAAGGTAAAATCTTAACTAGACCGAATAACTAGTGCATTCTAAGTACAAGTTGTTTCATGTAGACAAGTCTACAATATACATCACAACAGAATACATAGCCACAAATATGCATGCCCTCTGATGACTACTGCTATATATACTAGTAGAAATACTACTTTAAGTTAAACCAGTCTTCAAAATATTTGAATCCCTCTTGGCCAAATGTCTAGAGTAATAGGGTGCCAATAATGCTAGAAGGAATGCGACATCATCTTTGGTCCTGGATTTGGAATCCACACATACTCTAGAGAACTATTATATGAAACAATGAAGGCATGCATCATCACAACAATTTATCAAGAAAGGTTAGAACAAAAGCATGCAAAGCAAAACAAAACAAAATGAGAAGTTTACTCCATTATTTGAAATTCATTTTTGAAAAGCATGATTTATTGTGAACTCATCAGATTTCTGGAACCTTAAACTTTAAATATTTTTCATCCTTTTGAAGTTTCAGTGTTAGCTCCCTATCCTTGCTAGCATATAGCATGCCTAAAAACTCGAAAGACTATGGCTTAATAAATTGCGCTGTCGTTGTGTTTTTTGTATGCTTTTTCCAAAGTCCACGATCCAACTCACAAAATGAGCAAAGTCCAAAGGTAGGGTTGAACCAATAAAGAGGAGGCTCTTTTCCAATAGTACCATGCATGCAGGCCTAACGGAATCAATGCTTATAGAGAAATTGCCACAGACAAGCCACGACTTATGAGCATCATGAAAAACTAACTCAAATTGTTCAATTTCTATGTAAATTTAAATTTGGTCAACGTCTGGTACCTATCAGTATTCAGCCGTACGTCTTGTCCTTGTAAACCAACCAAATGGTAAGGCCCACACGTAGAAACGGATGATGAACAGTCCTATATATGGGGTGGCGTAGAAAAATATTTAATACCATCAACAAGCATGTGAATTATCTATATAAAATTGTTTCATCTTAATCAATAATTTCAAATTTAAATCATAACTATATAACTATATTAAATACTTGGAGGAATAACTTTTTTGTCGCTCATAATAAAAATCGACTTATGGATAGTTTTAACAAATAAAAGACGTAAAAAAAAAAACTTAATTCTAACCTCTCAATAGAACAAAAATTATCACTAACTTATAGAGAACACATGTGATTAAAAATTATATTATAAATTTTTTTAATCGATAAATATTAATTTATTCGTTTTATTAAAAATATTAGTTAAAACATTTAAAATTGCGACTTTCTTTACTCCCTTATGGATTATTTTGAAAATAGATAAAGAAGATAAACAAGTAGAATCAAAAGTTATATATCACCAAATTGAGAAGGACTTAATGTAGCAATGGTCCATTTTTCACATCGTTTTCAGTTTTCACCATTCATTAAGAGTCCCCACAGGCCAATGACAAGGTCCTTTACCGAGTTGCTGAACAAACTAGAAAGAAAGAACACATATGTGAATTGTGTGTACGGTCATGTGGGTATTGCCTGAATTTTCTCGGCTTAATTAATGTTTGATACAAACTTTTCAATTTCATTGGTAGATGAAGTAATCGATTGTGCCTAGGCTAATAACAAGTAACAAGTAGTTCTACTCTGCCCCTTACCAAGATTTTACAATTAATACCGCAATTTTGTTCCCAGCCGAAGGTTTTAGTCACTTTAAAGTGATAAAATTCTGATCACCTCAACTATATTTATCTGCATTTTCCTACCTTATCAAATTCTAATCGTGATTCCTATCGCAATTTAAAACTTTGATCTCTATAAATAGACAATCTATTTTTTTTTTATCAAAGTTATAAGATCAACGATAGTGAAAGGAGAAAAGAGGAGGAGAGCTCGATTTGAATTTCTTAAGTAACAAAAATTAATAATTAACCATTAATATTTGTTGATAGAAAAAATTATCATTATGTTATTAATTTAGAGTATTAGTTTTTTCAATGATTAAGTTCCGTTAGGTTAGTTACTTTTAATAAAAAAAATTCAATTATATTTTTTTCATTCACAAGATTTAAATAAATTTAATATCTTAATTAAGAGAATAAAAAATAAATTTAATATCTTAATTAAGAGAATCAAATTTAACGGTATTCAAATTAATAACATGTTGATAATTTTTGAAGAAATTATAAAATTAGAGTGAAAAGAAAAAGGAACAGTTTCAAGCTCTATCCTATCCTCATTTGTTTCTTTCTTTCTCCGAAAAAATTGCTTGATTGAAGACGCAAATGACATTTGGGAACATGAAAGATTCTTTGAAGTCATAATGTACAATTGGGGATCTATACCTCAAATGCTTTGGTTCATACTCCTTTTCCCTATTCCCTTTTCCGTTTTCTTTTATTTACCCTTGAACTATATATGTCTATAGGTTCTTCGAGAAACTATGAAGAAATAAAGTGGCACTAATAAGATGTGTCACGCAAAAATCTTTAAATTAGAGTATTTATATAACTTGTTTGACTAACATTATTTAATATTGTTTTATTAGAACAGATGACATGACATTATTTATATAAATAATTGTTGTTTAATAAATTTGTATCATAAATAAAATATTTTTAAAATTCAAAAAATTAAATTAATCGCTCACTTTAATAAATTTAACATTGAAATAAATTTTCATATAGAATATTTAAATTTATATAAAATTATAACATCCATAAAATTATAATAAGTAACTCATTTAATTGGATCCGAACCTTTTACCGTTAAAATTGTGTTTCCATTTGTAAAACATGGCAAAGAGTTTTGTCATCATCTATCAATTGTAATTAATGATAATAATAATTTGAACAATGAATCATATAATCACGTTTGACAGATACTGCTAGCTTAATCAGAAGACTTTAACTAGTATGATGCGCGTCTCGTAAGCATTAAAGATTTCATGTGTAGAAGAACTATTATTGTTTTCTTCTTACGTTTTATATATATATACACTTTCAAATAATCAAGTAACAAACAAATTTTAGAAATAAAAAAAAAAGTATTTTCGAAAACAATAAACAAACCCAAGATATGTATTCAGTGTTTCTAATTTTTCTGAATTATCAAAAATAAATTTTTTATTCTATGAAAAGTAATAAATTCGAAAATAAAATATTTAGATTTGTACGTGTGTCAGAGTTTAGGTAACATTTTATAGCTAAAAAATAATAATTTTATGAGAAAAAAATACTATATGCATTAACAGTATAGAATAATTTTATATTATTATTTAATCACAAATTAACACATAAAAATTTTATGAGATCTTACAAGTACTTTTTTTTTTGTTACATGTATTTTTTATTGAACACAATTATGTTTGAGTCAAGTAAAATCATTATGAATAAAATTTTATTTGAATGTTTAATACAAATATATATGCAAGATTCAAATTAAAGACATTTGATTAAGTTAGAAGAATCTAACATCAAATGATTAGTGATCTTTGTATGTTGTGTTTATACTATGCTTTTGTATACTTTTTCATTATAAATTAAAAATAAATTTAACTTGTGAGATTTTGAAAATTTTCGCATTATATTAAATTAAAGAAATTATATGTATAAGAAGCAAAATTAAGATTGTATAATGCAAACAAGCATCAATGCATGTTTCAACTATTAACATGTATCTATTACCAGGTCAACACCTGTTAGCCACATAAATAAGCAAATATGACCTTGTGACAGCGTTATAAATCTAAAAGGTAACGAGTTATTAAAAAAAATTGGTTAAATATGCTTTTCTTTTTATCTAAAAAATTTAAAATTTTTAGCTTTAGTCTTTATAACTTTTTATATCTATTCTTAGTTCTTCATTGTTTTCTTGTCATCAATATTAATTTTTAGGAGGAACTAAAAATAAAATAAAAAACGAAAATTACAACTCTTAGAGACTAATATTGATGATGAAAAATAAATAAAAAATTAAAGATAGACCAAAATACTTATAGGAATTATAACAAAAAAAGATAAAGTTTAGAGGGACTAAGAATATACTTAGTTAAAAAATATTTTACACTTATATAAAGACTAAATTAAAATAATTTGCTAATAAAAAAATTAAAATTGTGTGATACAAACAAAATTAATTGCATATTTTAATCTAATTTAAGCATTTTACAGGATAACAAGGAGGATAATTCATCGAGATTTATTTTGATCAACCCACTATCACGAGAGTTATGCAAAACAAATCAAAAAGTTCCAGACATTTTTTAAGTAAACACATTTATCTTAATAATGGAGGCAATGATAAATAGTGAATAGTGAAAATGAGCCGTTGACATGGTGTTCAATTAATTTATCTGATGGGTTGCTTAGTTATTAATGACACTATATATTTCCAATAATAAAAATAAAGAATGCATTATTATGTAAACGACAAAATTACAACAACAAAAAATGAAAACGACAGAAGATTTGTGGCTTTCCAACTTGACTTCGGCCAGCAATTAATTCTCCTTTTTTTTTTGTTTTTTTACAAGGAGCAATTAATTCTCCTAATTTGTTTAGTGTTCGCCTTTTTTCAACAACAAAGTGTAACTTGGAAAACTCGTTAACAAAAATAACTATATTAATGTTATAAAATTCAAATAAAATTATAAGAACTTATAAGTGAGATGAAGACAAGAGATAAGAAAAACAGGGTTTTTTTTCATATCTCTACAAATAAGATATTTTATTCAAGATAAAATTATTATTACTTTTATAATTTCAGAAAATCAGAAGATAAAAACTGATTATATAATAACTAAAATTCCATCAAATATATTCAGATAAGATTTCTTTAAATTAAATAAGATTACTATTAAATTTATAATTTAAAAATAAATCAAGAGATAAAAACTAAATTCCTTACAACTTTATTGTTACCTTCATAAATTATAAACATAAAAAAATAAAATTAAATCAATATCTATAATTGACGTTGTAATTCCTATGTATTGTATTCTTTTTTACTCAATCCATATTTAATGCATAATTATGTATGCATCAATCACGTTAGTGCAATTCATATATATACTCAATCCCTATAATTATGTGTGACGTTCATGTATCCTAGTTCTACATATATTAAATTAGTCATATAACTACGATTGTTCTGCAAGCAATAAAAAACTACAAATCTTGTCACTTAAATACGTCCATACATACATTACGGGAAAGAAAAAAAATTCAAGGGGGGCCATGGCCCCCTCCATAACATGTGGATATTCCACTAATCTTATTTATACATACAAATTAATGAAATTAATGAGTGTTAAAAATATATTCTTTAACATATTCATTTAAATATATTTTTTATAATTTATTAAAATTTATTGAAAATTATAAAATTCGGAAAAAATTATTATATATATGATTTGAGATATAATTTTTTTTTTATTTTCAATAAATTTTAACCAATAAAAAAGTATGATGAAAAGAATGTGTTTTTTTAAAAAAATTATATTAAAATGCAACTTTATGAATGTGAATCATAAAACAAGAAAAGTTTGGACAAGAGTCACAACAATAGCATTAACCCTAATATTGAAGCTAGTTGGACTCAACTCTTAAGTGACATTTTTTTTTTCAACATTAAAATATATAGCCCAAGTTGAAACCATTATTATTAGGTATTTAACATTGGTCTACACTACAAAAGATATTTATGTTAGTGTCATTTAATTTGTCGATATATTATCAACTAGAGTTAGGTATTTGGACTCTAGTCCACGTAACTACTAGCCTCAATATTAGTATACTATTTAAAAGGGGGACTTTTTAGTCAAGATTGTTTAACTTGTAGGTTAAATGGTTTTGTTTGCAAAGCTTATTTAATAGGCTTAATATTTTTTTAATGGATTTGTATAAATAACTTGGGTTTTGTATTACCAAAATACCTTAGCAACACAAAAAAAAGCTGTAACAAAAAGAAAAATACAAATATTAAGTTGCAAGAGTTTGCAATATGACATGTGAAATAAAGATAAGGAAAACAATACATTGAATGATGCACAACTGCACAAGTCACCACCAAGGTCTAGGAGTCCACGACTCATATCATTGCTACCATAGTAGGTATTTTATTATTTGTCTCTCTTATTTCTCTTGATATCCACTTTTTTTTGTGTTCTGCCAAGATTAATAAGGAACTATGAAAGAAAAAGAATTATCATTTTTTCGTGATTAATTTGGTTCCTTTTCTCATTACAATTAAGACTATGAATCAAATGATTATTCTTTTCATTAATGTGTGAAATATTTTTTGTCTTTTTTTATTTTATTTTGTTAGGTTGATACAAATTTGACTTTTTTTTGTGCTTTTTGTTTTCATGTGAACCATGGGCCAGTCACTTAGCCCATGGTTTTATGCATTGTGGTTGTAGTCTACATAAAATGAATATTGTTTAGCCCGCCAACTACACAAGGTGTTGAGAGTTGGCCTATTAGCTTGTCCTTCCTGTTGGCAACATTTTCACTCTCTTATTCATTGTCCTTTTTTCTTATGACCCTTAAGTGATGGACGGCTTAGGCCATAGCCATCATGCTTCTATCAAGAATAATCCACAACCAATAGTTCACCTACACCTAAACCCATATCTACATAATTTTCCCTAGGTGAACTACTAGTTACTTGAGGTGGGTATATGGGTTGAGGCCTATGAACGAGTTTGTTTAACCCATGACTTGAGTGGTTAACCAAGAAAAATAATCATTGCTCTCAAAATGAAAAAGGTCATGACATGTGTCACCCACAAAAAACTTGGACCATGCCCAGTTGGGTAAATGAAACCGCTTTAGACGATAAAAAAATCACGACTTTTGGGATTTGTACCCTTTAGGATTGTCTTTGAGGGAACAAGGTCAAACCAAGCCATTTCAATTTAGAAATACTTGTGACTTTTAAAATTGTGTACCCTCTAGTATTGTCTCTAGTTGGTCAAGGTCAAAATAAAATACTTTGGCTTAGAAGCACTTGGGACTTCTATGGTTGTGTACCTTTCAAGATTTTCCTCGATCGAATATGGTCCAACCAAGCCACTTCAACTTAGTTATTACTCATAAGTTTTTTAGGTTGTGTATTTTCCAAAATTGTCCTTGGTCTAACAAGTCATCTCACACTAACTCATTCCTAAGTACCATGACCTTCTTTATAATATGCTTCCTAAAATCTCATTAGATTATCACACTAGCACCTAATTAGCCGAATGAGTCACATTATGTTGGCAACATCATCCATAATGATAATGTACTTTGTTGAATGATCTCTTGTACTCATGAGATGATCATACTGAAAATCTTACCAAGACAATCCTATCTAAAAAAATTGTCATATCATATGTAACATTTTTTATTTTGACTTCTCAATGACTCTCACACTACGACACTTCATGGGATGACACTTCACTCAACATCCTTGTCGGTTAGAACCCTTCATAAGTAGTCTTTTTCGAGACCTTAAAAATCAGCTTTACATGTGTTCTATGATCAATGATTGATCCTACAAACCAATACATTGCTTTTTAGCATGTTTTGTCCTCATTCGCATGCTTTCTGAGAAACTTTTCAAAATATCACTCATCCCATAATTACTCCAAGCCAAACATGCTTAACTGTGGAATTCTTAAGTGATGGACTACTGAAAAGTATATACATCTTGTTGATATAGGTAATACCAATCAATTCTTTTAAGTCATCATTAACTGTACAGTCTCATATTTGCACAACCTTTGGATCTTTTTTTTTTTTTTCTGGTGTGATTCGTTGGGGTGTTACATGCCCACCAACTTTCACATAGTTCGTCCTCAAACCACACTATACTAGGAGAGAGGTTTACTCTGATATCATTTGTAACATTTATGATTTTCAACTTCTTAGCGGCTTTCACAATACAACATTTCACGCAGTGACACTTCACTCAACATCCTTGTTAGTCATAATCCTCCATAAGTAACTCTTTTTGAGACCTCAAAAATCAACTCTACTTGCTTCTAGGATCAATGACTGATCCCACAAATCAACACAAGAATTTTCAGCGTGTTTTGTTCTCCCTCACATACTTGCTGAGAAACTTTCCAAAAGATCACACATTCCATAATTATTCCAAGCCAAACACGCTTAATTGTGAAGTTTTTAAGTAACGAATTACTGAAAAGTAGATGCATCTTGTTAATATAGGTAATATCAATTAATCCTTTAAGTCATTTTCAACTTTACAGTCTCATATCTACATAGCCTATGAATCATTTCTTTGTGGTGTGATTCGTTAAGATCTTACATCATGTTCAACCACCTTAAAGGTCATCACCTTGATCCCTTTTGGTAACTAACATCTTGAAACACCACAATTTAGTCTACATTCATGATAGATTGCACATCCTTTTTTGAAAAGTATGTATAAGAAAACAATATATTTATGATATTTTCAATCAAATTTATATAAAGAAACTCTCATGTAATAATTTTATTGAATAATTATTTAATTACATTATTTTTCTAAATAGGCTATTAATAGACGTGTAATATATCTTGGAAGACATACACGGATGTACATAGAAGTTATTTAAAACAAAGTTAATGATTTTATGCATGTCGCCTAATTAAATGTACATATTTTCTTTTTCCTTAGCATCTTTTCCCTGAAATACACACAACTTTATAGATTTAAATATTGTTTAATTAATTATCACTTACGTTTGTTCATACGATATGGCTGGCTTTTTTTTTGTTTGCTTTCTTCCCTTTGCTTTAATTACAAAAAAAAAATATTGTCTTCTGTTTAAGAAATTATTTTCGAAAAATATTTAAAGTCTTTTTGATAACTTTTTCACTTATGATATTTTATGATCTACTTTTTTTAGAATAGTTTCTTTTTATGATCGTTTATGATCTACTTCTATCTAATTATTGAGTTTATCATTTATTTAATGTGTGATGCTTTTAGTAACTTTCTACTTATATATTTAAATCATGTTAAAATTGATTTTGTTTTCTTCTTTATTTCAATCTATTAATTCTTCATTTTTTTTACTACACGAAAAGAATTAATGGTCAGATATAGCTTTATGCCATTGCATGGTAAAATAACTTGTTGAATTCGAAATATATATAATTATTAAAAAATAAAACCAAGTGATGACTAGTCTAGCAAATATGTTAAACTTGACTAACGCAAAGCAAATTGATGATAATCCTTGAAAGTGGTGGTCCAGTCAATTCTAAAAGTAGTTCCGCGGTCTATAATTATATAATGTGAGTTGCAAAGACTAAGTTTGAGTATGAGTTTGTTCAAAATCTGAGTTGGTGTAAAGCATTTTGAGCATATGCAATTATGATTTTCGTTTTTTAACGCTGAGAATTAAGAGCACGATATCGATTTTATATTAAAAGAAAAACTAGTACATATTCGTAGAAGAGAGCCATGAAAAAGAAAAAAAGTAGAAAAGCTTGTAAAAGGAAAGGGTAGTGAAAATAAAATCTCTCAAATAATGATGCAGAGAGAGACAGTGAGAGAGGCATTTGATTTGGATATTTGTGATGAAAGAGAGAGGGAATAAAGAAGAATCCCAATGCTAAAAGCTGAGGTTACTGTTGTCACTCCCTGGCCTCTGTTTTGTTTTTAAAAAATTGAAATCCCCACTCTCTCTCCTCCATTCTCGTCTTCTTCTCCCATCTCCATTTCCATTCTTTTTTTTGAGTCTCCAGAACAAAAACAAAAACATCATCGACCGAATCCAACAAATGAGAGACAAGTCAGAGAGCCATCCTTCGACAAACTCCGAGGACGACCACCGATCCTCCCCCTTGCTGGATCTGGCGTGTGCCGAAATCACCGAATCCTCCAACAGCAAGACCCGAACCTGCGGCCCGTTTCCTGGTTCGGGCCCCTCCGAGCCTCAGGCTCCGTTCCCGGACCAGGTCCTCGAGAACGTCCTTGAGAACGTGCTCCACTTCCTCCCCTCTCGCCGCGACCGCAACGCCGCCTCATTGGTTTGCCGCTCCTGGTACCGTGCGGAGGCCCTCACCCGATCCGAGCTCTTCATCGGCAACTGCTACGCGCTCTCTCCCACTCGCGCCACCGCCCGCTTCACGCGCGTCATGTCCGTCACCGTCAAAGGGAAACCCCGCTTCGCCGACTTCGATCTGATGCCTCCCGATTGGGGGGCCCACTTCGGCCCGTGGGCCTCTGCTTTGGCCCAGGCCTACCCCTGGCTCGAGAAGCTCCACCTCAAGCGCATGTTAGTCACCGACGCCGACCTCGCCCTAATCGCGGACTCCTTCGCCGGTTTCCGCGAACTCGTCCTCGTTTGCTGCGAGGGCTTCGGAACTCCCGGCCTCGCCGCCGTCGCCTCCAAGTGCAGGTTTAGATCCCATCGTAAAAAAGTTAATCATTGATTTTAACTCAATATGTATTACTTTTTTAGAAGTTTAATCGAATAGAGGCTTAACTGATTGATTTCTAATTTTGAGCATTGTTGTGTTGTGTGGTGAATTAGATTGCTGAGGGTGCTTGAGCTTGTGGAATCTGTGGTGGAGGTTGAGGACGATGAGGAGGTGGATTGGATTTCGTGTTTTCCCGAGACTCAAACCAATATGGAGTCTCTTGTGTTTGATTGTGTTGAGGTTCCTATTAATTTTGAGGCTTTGGAGGGTTTGGTGGCTAGGTCGCCTCGCTTGAAGAAGCTTCGATTGAACCAATTCGTCTCCATGGCTCAGCTATATCGTCTGCTGCTTCGAGCTCCGCAGCTTACTCATCTTGGAACGGGTTCTTTCAGTGCTACTGAGGCTGGGGTGGTCGGGGACCAGGAGCCGGATTACGCGGCCGCATTTGAGGCTTGCAGATCCCTGGTTTGCCTGTCTGGATTCAGAGAGATTTGGGCAGATTACCTTCCCGCGATTTATCCAGTCTGCGCAAATCTGACGTCGTTGAATTTGAGCTATGCTGACATTAACACGGATCAGCTGAAGTCGGTTATTTGCCACTGCCATAAGCTGCAGATATTCTGGGTATGTGTTGTAGCATTGTGACTTGTGTGGCTGCATTGTTGAGAAATTTGGATTTGAATTTGAATTTGATTTTAGATTTGGAGCTTATTGGTGTTTGGATTTTGGTGTGCAGGTACTTGATTCGATACGTGATGAGGGGCTTCAGGCGGTGGCTGCAACTTGCAAGGACTTGCGCGAGCTTCGGGTTTTTCCTATGGACGCGAGGGAGGAGACTGATGGGCCTGTTTCTGAGGTGGGGTTTGAAGCGATTTCTCAGGGTTGTAGGAAGTTGGAATCGATTTTGTTTCTCTGCCAGAGGATGACTAATGCGGCTGTGGTGGCTATGTCAAAGAACTGCCCGGATCTTGTGGTGTTTCGTCTATGTATAATTGGGCGGTATAGGCCGGATCCTGTGACTCAGGAACCCATGGATGAGGGTTTTGGTGCTATTGTTATGAATTGCAAGAAGCTCACTCGGCTGGCTGTGTCTGGCTTGCTGACTGATCGTGCTTTTGAGTACATTGGGACGTATGGGAAATTGGTTAGGACGTTGTCAGTTGCCTTTGCTGGGGACACTGATGTTGGCCTTAAATATGTGCTTAAAGGATGCCCTAATTTGCAAAAGCTTGAAATCAGGGATAGTCCTTTTGGGGATGGAGCTCTGAGATCCGGTTTGCATCATTATTACAACATGAGATTCCTCTGGATGTCGACTTGTAAATTGACGCTCCAAGCTTGCCAAGAGGTTGCACGAGTATTGCCTAACCTGGTTTTTGAAGTAATTAACAACAACAGTGAGGAGAATGCGGGTGATGAAGTTGAGACATTATACATGTATCGGTCTCTTGATGGGCCACGGGATGATGCTCCAAGATTTGTTACCATCTTGCAATAGATTTTTCTTTTTAATTCAAGAAGATTTTAGCTCTTTTCAACGATGACTGGTCGATGAAACATATGGAGCAGGGGATTTTACATAAACCTGCCAGAAGATTTCTCTGCTGTCCATGGCAAACAAAGTTAAGCTTCCAACTCCTGTTCTTGGTGTGGGCTGCAGTGATGGCAGGCCACAAAGCTGCTATTGGGGAGGGAGGTTGGGAAAATTTCTCCATATGCCCTTTTTATGTTAGAGGATTAAGGATTGAAAGAGGGAATAGAATAATAGGAAGGGGGTAGGGGGAGGTTCAGAAAATGAAGTCCTGCAGAATTCAATGTTGTTGTATCGTCAAAGTTTAAGTTTATGTATTTTATTTTTCTTTTATATTCATTTATATCATATCGGAAAACTGCCCAAGGAGGGGGAAGTAGATATTGCTGAAGCTGCTGAGGATTGGTTAATAAGCCTTATTTCATTTCCTTGGTCAAATAGATGTACGTTGAGAGCAGATTCAGAAGGATCAAATCAGAAGGTTTTGGAGAGGTGATGTTCTCTAACTTATCCATCATACCTTACCAGTAGAGAAGCAACAAATGTGTATTCACTTTGCAAGGAACTTAATCTGTTTATTTTGGATTCAAACCATAATTAGTTGAAGCTTTGGCTTGCCCAGAATCCAAACCCCAGACTGTGATATAAACCTATCTCTGTCTCCCTAATTTCAAATGTTTTTTTTTTCCTTTCTTTTTTTAATGTTCACGGTCCACGGATGTGTTGCTGTAGGACCTGACTGTTGAATTTATTGTGAGATGGTTAATAAATGCCTGAATATGCATATGGACCATATTGTGTCTATATCTCTCGTTTTCTGAATGTGGAATGATCGACAGTGAGACCTATTAATTATGTGTGGGAAGTGTTATTCAAGTACACGTTGCAGGACCCCCCTTTGTTCTCGTGGGGTTCCATTTACACGCCGTGAGGATCCATCCCCTTTAACAGAAAAGGAAAAAAGAAATGGGGTGAGGGATTGTTTGATGGTCCTCATCTTCTTCAGATCTTGGTGAAGGGCTCTTTCCATTGCTTAGTTACCTCAGACAAGCCTTCTTAATTGACATGCCTATTAGTTTATGTGGAGGGACTGAAATGAATAATTTCCTTAGATATTATTATATGAGGGTGATGTATATGTTTGTATAAAATAAACTTATATGGCTTGAACAGGTTGAGGGGACCAATAATTTGATGACTGGTCTCCCCTCCTGCGTTTGCGTTAGAAAGCGGCCGAAGTCCACTAACGGACTCTCTCTCTCTCTCTCTCTCTCTCTCTCTCTCATTATTGGGTGAGAAATCCATCTCCCTCCCTTGATGGTATTCAATCTAGCATGAGGCAGAATGGTAATAAGTAAACTTTAACATCAAAGTGGGATCTGACTGTGCAACTAAAGTGATGGGAAGCAAAGCTTTGGCTCCTTTTTTGTCTATCCATTTGCTGCTTCAGCAAGAGGAGTGAAGTGAAACCCCAAATGGGTCTCTCTCTTCTTGCCTCTGGCCCCCTCACAATTGGTCATTTCCCCTTCCCTTTCCATGTCCCTGACTCAGATTGCTTTGGTGAGAATAGAGGATAAGAGCCTTGTGCGGGGAACCCTGAACCAAAACAAATAAAGGGTCACTTCTACTTAGTCACATATTTTCATTATTATCTGTAATATAAAAGTTTTTTGACTCATCATAATACAACCGCGACCGTATTTTAAAATCATGCTTCTACTCATAACTTGGCTTTGGCCTATCCATGTTATTGCTGATGGTGGTGGGAATAGCAGTAGTCCCCCCTGGATGGTCATTACCATATAATAGCTGTCTTTACCTTTTAACCATATCCTTTTTATGTTTACCTTTCGTTCTTCTTTTAAGAGTAGCCATCACTGTCACCTAGAAGAAAAGAAAAACAAACTGATAATGACTTTCCACAAGTAGATTGATTCTCCCATGCCACACTAATTTTCAATTATAACCGTAAGACACGTTTGAAATGTGATTCTATCTTATCTACGGGCTTGGCCACCCCTCAGATCAAGTCCATCGCTTTTTTTTTTTAAATGATTTTCCATCAAATTGCATGGTCGTGAATAAACAAGTATCAACTTATTGTTAAATAAAAGTTTTTTTAACACTTGCACCACAAAATTAGGATTTATTTTCTATTATATATTTGGATGTATGTTCTTGAATCAATAAATTTTTTCTTCAATAATTTGAAGATTTTAAGTATGTTCACACTGTTTGTGTATTTTAATGTGCAATGGAAGACCCTTACAACACACACAGGAAAACTCTCCTCCTAACAAATCGGATGGGACAAACTCTCTTGTTTCTATCTCATAGCTATTTAAATCTTAAACCAATGCCTTTTGGTTTCGATTTCAAACGTAAACGTGAAGTCCTCCATATTTCTCACCAACTTAATGACACACATGAAATGATCACCACAAGTCCACTTCTGTTTTTTCACCAAAACATTTCAATTATGTTTATATTATTTATATTTTCAATTATGTTTATATTATTTATATTTTCACTACTAGTAAAAAATATAATAATATTTCACTTAGAAAATTAATTAATCATAATAAATTCTCTAATTTAATTAATCATCAAATATTAAAATAATTTACATTGAAGTATTAATGTTGCTACTACTATTATTTAAAGATAACTATATGTATATCCATAAAATTGACTGAGTTATTAAGTTGACCTTATGAAATTAGCAAAAGCTCAACTTTTAACAAATAAATTAACTAACAAATCATTTTACTAACTGAATGTTAACAATTGAGTTGACATCGTACTCTTCAGCCGATTCAGCTTATTACATGTCAATTCTCACTTAATTATTTCACTAACAGCCCATTACCTCAAAACATGGATATTAGGAAAGCGATTAATCAGCGAATCATTCTTTTTAAGAAATTTTACAATATAACATACTTGTTAATATATTTTTTTATCCACAAGAATTAAAGATAAATATCAAAGAATTTATAACAATTCATACACATTGTTCAATCAACTGAACTAGACTCCATTGATGTATACTTACTAATATGATATATTATATAATAATTGAATAATATATATTTTTGCTAATAAAGTTGAAGAAATTTTATTATCCGAAGTTCAAAATTGTGTAGATGATTGTTGGTGTGATTGTTTCTCTAATTAAAATTCAATTAAATGTCAGTTCATTGTTTTGGCTTAATCATTGTAAACTGCAATAGAAGGTGTGATAATAGAGAAACACACTGTTAAAATTGATGAATTGGAGTTCAAGGTGGTTTCTAACCGGATTACAAAGTCACACTAAATTTGTACATAGACCAACTTAAAAGTTGTAATGGAAGGCCGAAGTTTGTGTGGATGGATATTTGTTGAATACACTTTTATGTACACATCGGTACTCTTTTCCTTAGAGGTTCCTAGATGGATATTTGTAGAATACACTTTGTGTAAGGGTAAGAGTATCAGGATACTAATGTTTGTTGCGTCAGTACCCATTCATTATCTTGTTTGTATCTGTTGTCAGAGATGGTCTTGTTCTTGTAGCAAATGGACCATTTGCAATTTCTGTAATTCTGTGATATGGGTTTGGGATCTGATCCGGAGCAAGCAAATTTTCAGTTCATTAGATGTGCTCTCAAATCACAACCGAGTGATTATTTGGAGTGAGTTGTAATCATCAATTAAAATGCCTCTCTATTTTGGTTTAAAATTCTTAAGACCTGTTTTGGATTTACCACCATATATTTTCGGGTCGACTAATTGAATTGAAGCTATCATAATTCGTGATATCAAATGATTTTATTTTTATTTTTGAGACTAGCACAATTACGGTATTACTGAGCCACTGTGTTGCAACTGCAATTCTTGATTTTGCCGTGGACAGTTTCTAATTACACTCCCTTACAATACACACCCTGTTTTCAATTTTTTATTCTCCAAATTACCCTTGTAAATTGGCTTTGGGCGTGATCAAGTGTAGATGGAAGGGGAGTGTATATGTGTTTTTGTAAGAGGGGTAGAGAGAGATGAAGCCCAATGATGTCTAGCTAGCCCGAAATCAAGACTTCGTCGAACTATGTGGAAAAAAGATAATGAATAAAAAGTCGAATAGACCCAAATTTACTTTATCTTCCTTGCAACGGATACCTCTACTCATACCCAAATTCAAATCGTTCATTCCCTAAATATGAGAAATTTAACACAACTGAGTATAAAGAAGAAAGAATTTATATAATCTAGAGGAGCACTACAGTATATATAGTGTTTATATGGATAGATTAATAACAATATATGGAAACTACGCATGCAATATGGAGGCCACGGAAGTTTAAGCTAATTTATCTGATGGCAACACTATATGTGCTGACCCTATTGGGCTTTTGGGGACTTGGTCCTCATCCATTCAAAAGCTATTTCTCTGCTTTCAAGGACACGATTCAGAGATGCTGCTTTTATTACTCTCATGCACATTCATCAGGTTAATTATATTAAATGAAATCCAATCAATAAATTATACACTAGTATTTGATTAATTCTTCCTCAAAAAGCTAATTAAGCCAAACTTGTGCTAATTGGCGACACTATCTAACGGGGACCTTTTTTTGTCTAGCCTTTAATAATTAATTCATAACTTTTGGAATTGCTTGCACTCTTTTATGTTATTTGGGAGAAATTAATTGGAGTACATGAAAACCCAGAGTTTGATCAAAAGGGCCTGGCTAGACTTCTTATAATGATTCCAATATGGTTCTTGGCTATTTGCTAGGTGTAATGAGTGTCCCCTTCACAATGCATAAGTAGCTTTACTAGCTTTGTGTGACTGACTCATACATGGCTATAAAGAGATTGGCATTAAATTTGTAATTTTCCTTCTTTTCCCCAGTGTTACTATTGAACTATAAGAGGCAATTGCTAGTTACCTAGGAGTATTTACTATTGAAGGATAATTTCAATTAAAAATAACAATTGTTATTTCTTTCGACCTCATAGAGTTTGAGCGAGAGAAAAAGAAGAGACATTGAAGATTTTATTATGATTCAAAATAAAAAGTTAATTACAGTTGATTTTGATTATTTATTTATAGAGAAAATAGATATAGTTACACTTAACCTGATTAAGACAGTTAACTAACCACGGTTAGTTATTGCTTTAATAGAATAACAAAAATACCCCCCCTTCAAACTCAATGGGGTTGAGAATCATAAATGGACTCAACTACATTGAGTTTGAACCATAAAAGAGAAATCGACTTGATGATAAAGGCTTAGTGACGACATCGACCCATTGATTTATAGTAGGAATACGATACACTTTGAGATCTTTAGCTAAGACTTTCTCCCTGACAAAAAAGATGTCAATTTTCATGTGCTTAGTCCAGGAATGAAGAACTAGATTATGAGTGATAGCCACTGAACTTTGGTTGTCACAGTAAATCTCTGGGGTTTGAAAAGCAACAAATAATTTTATTAAAAGACTTTGAATCCATGTAACTTCATTCGTGACTTGAGCCAAGCTCCTGTATTCAGCTTTAGTGGAAGATCTAGCCACAATCTGTTGTTTCTTGGACCACCATGAGCCACAATTTGTTGTTCTGAACCAAAGGTGTTCAATGAATTGCTTTGAAACACCAGTTCCATCAGAGTGGGAGACACGTTCGGCTGAAAATCAGAATCATAGCCAAAATGACACACTGTTGTTGTGTGACCAAATTTGAAGCAAACTTGACACTGAAAATTTGCATAACGATCGCAGCCTCTGCCACCACCAAGACAACCTCCACCACGACCAAAGTTATTGCCTCCACGACTGTGGCCACCGCCATGATTGAAGCCACCATGATTTCCAGGATAATTGGATCGATTTTGTGAATTGTAATTATTTGAGGATGAATTGTAACCTTGAGCAACATTAAACAAAGGTGAATTAGCAAAGTGCTTGTGAAACTTTTTCATGCGTGTCTCATGTGAGAGCAATAGTGCCTTTACTTCTCCAATCGAAAGTGGTTTGGACTTACTTTCAATCACTGAGATCACTGGAATGTACTCCTCTAGTAGGCCATCAAGAACCACATCAAGGTGTTCACGTGGAAGAATAGAATCTCCGCACGATCCAAGTGCATCGACTATGCATTTGATGCGCAAAAGAAACTCACATTGTTTTCTGCTCAAGCATTATAGTTCTGAGTTCTGTTCGAAGTATCCTAGCTTTCACATGTGTTTGCTTTTAAAAATACTCATGGATCTGCTCCCAAAGCTTATATGAATGAACATATTCAATTATTCAAGATAGGATTGAAATTGAAAGAGTCCATTGGAGCCATGACAAGAGAATCTGATCTTGTTTTTTTGAATCGAAGTATGTTGGATTTTCATTTCCAGCTTCACAATTTTGCCTCGGTAAGAAAGCACATCGAGATATGAGAATTTGCCACGAAAACACTAAAGTTTATGAGCCTTGATGACAGGTTCTACCTGTTGCCTCCATAGCAGGAGATTAGAATCATCTAACTTCTAAGAAATTGAATGAAAGGAAAGAGTAATGAAAGCAGAATTCTGATTTGTCACCATTGATAGACCTCAAGCGCTGGACACCATCATAGAGTTTGAGAGAAAAAAAGAAGATAGATTAGAGATTTTATTATTGTTTCAGGATGAAAAGTTAGTTACAACTGATTCTGTTGTTGTATTTACATAAAAAACACTTGTAGTTACATTTAACATGTAACAATCATAGTTAGTTATTACTGGAATAGAAATAATAATTTTACTAACAACTGTTGTAGTTGAATCATAAATGCTCTAAGGAATAACAACAATAATAATTCTACTAACAATTAAATCATAAAGTAAAACTTATTTTATACACTATTAAGTCCCATTATAATTATCATGTAAGAGAAAAAAATTTATCTCTAATTATTATTTAATTTTTTCAATGTAATATTAATTTTTTTTTTGCTTATATCTCTTATAGTATTAATAGTAAACAACAAAATTTAGTAAATCAATTAATGATATAAAATTATTTTTTTAAAATTATTATTTTAAATAATTTAAGACGATAATTATTTTTTTAAAAAAAGAACTATCTACCGAGTAACTGACGATTATGCAATAAGACACGTGATGTTGATAATAAAATAACTTGCTCAGCGTGTTGACTATAAGGATGGGTCAACCTTAGGTTGAACCAAGAAAGATGTAACTGGAGTTAATGGGGGTCCTAAGTTATTGGACGGTGGCTGTGCTTCCAGAAAAACATGTCGGTTTGAAATAACAGGGTAGAAAGTAGAAACAAGAAATTGTTACAAGTTGAGCACCAATAAACAGGTTCAGCCCCAAATTGAATAAGTAATAACTGCAGAAAATAGGCACCCTTATTAGTAGTATAATAATGATAGTCTTGCTTTAAAAAAAGTATAATGCATGATAGTTTTAAAGTCATCAATTCATCTCTATATTATAAATGAGTTGTGACTCTTGAAAGAGAGTTTTTTTTTTTTTTTTTATAGATTTAAGGGATATTCTCTTTCTTGTCACATGTTTTATATTAAACATTAATTTTTTTTATATAATTTTATGATTGTGACACTATTTCAATATAGACGTTTTTTTAAAATTTTTTTCCTAAATTTTAAATTTTAAATATATTTTAATTAATTCCTATTTAATTTCATAAGATATTTACTATTAATAATTAAAACATATATGATTTAATTTTTATTTACAAATTTATTTGAATTTAAAAGTACCAATAAAATATACCAAAAATATGTTAATAAGAAAAAAAAAGATATTAAAAAATACTCAGTCATAACCTTTTTAAATAACTAAAATATTTAATAAAATATATTTAATATTTTAATTGAGTTCATTCTTTAATTTTTTTTAAAATAAAATTTTAACACGACTCTAGAATTATTCATAGCAAAATTTGTTGACTCAAATTCCCAATGACGTATCCAGCCTCTAATGTGATTTTACAAGGCTGAAAAACGTGTATCTAAACCTGCTATTGTACTGTTGAGAAGTTGACACGTGTTGCGTTCACAAAGGTTAAGCTATGCAGAGATCGCAAAGTCGGAATCGATTATGGGTACTTGACATCAAAATGGACTCATAAAACATAGCTAAGGGATTAAAGATAAATAAATCTTAATATATGTTATTGTATTAATTAGTAAATGTAATATTTTTTTTTATATAAAACGATCAAAGTGTATGTATAAGTTTTCTGTAAAATAAAAATCGAAGGGGGTATCCGTAGTTGGTGACAGATTCAAGTTGAACAGTGGAATATTTGTGAAGTTCGCTGTACAGAGAAAATATAGTAATTCGTTTTATTATAATAATTCTTTTATTTTTATTAGACCTCGCGTTTAGTATTTATTATTATTATTATTGCTACTTGCTTTCTTACTTATTTTCAAGCTTTTATATATATATATATATATATATATATATATATATATATATATATATATATATCACTATCTCAGTTTAGTTTTCAATTCTCTTCTTTCATAATGTTAACTTACTAACCACTGACATTGACATCTATAATTAACTTTTCAATCCAAAGTAATAGCTTCTCCTGTATGGAGTACATATATCTTTTACGGCAAAAACACCAAAAGGGTCATTTTTACATTTTATTTATTAAATAGGAGCTGTTTTGTAATTATTTACCTGGGGGTCTGTTTTTTATTACAAAGCGCTCTCCAGAAAGGCACTTCCATTGAGCACGCGACACGTGGCACAGCGCGGCGCACGAGGCAGCAGCAGGGTAGCCCCCATGACGCGGGTGCGTCTGGTAGCGCCCTGCCGCTGGGCGCGACTGGCAGTGCCCCTGACGCGGGCACGACCCAAGCGCCTATGTATTTTTTAAATATATTTTAATAAATTAAGCTGATTAACGATTAAATAATTTAAAAAAATATTTGACATGTACATAATAAATAAATAGTTATCACTTAAGGTTTATAGAATACTTACGTCAACATTTAAAATTGATCACAAAAATTAAAATTATTGATTTTTTAAAAGTAAAAAATAAAATATCTCCATTAAAAAATAATGGGACTAAAAGTACAAATATAAGAGAATAGAGGAACAAAAATTGTATTTTAACAAAATTAAACATTTAAATTAAAAAAAAATACACGCCCCCCTTCCCAGTTCCGTTGAGTCTGGGAGAAAATGTATTTTTTTAGTGGGTCTAAATCTATTTTTTTTTTAATGTTAAGAGACGTTTAAACTCAACCAACGTACTGAATCAATGTTTTACTTATCAATTCAATAAGTCATCTTTTATATGCTATAAAGTTCCAAAAGATCATAACTTTTTTTTTTTTGAAGAAACAAAAGATCATAACCTGGAAATTTCATATTTTATAAAGTTATAAAATTCATATTATACCATAGAAAACTTAATTAAATGACAATTTAATTGAGTTTCGTCGTAAATTAGAAAACTTAATTAAATGACAAATATTTTTTTAAATTATTTAATCGTTAATCAGCTTAATTTATTAAAATATATTTAAAAAATACATAGGCGCCTAGGTCGTGCCCGCGTCAGGGGCACTACCAGTCGCGCCCACGCGCTGGGCACTACCAGTCGCGCCCAGTGGCAGGGCGCTACCAGACGCGCTCGCGTCAGGGGCGTTACCCTGCTGCTGCCTCGTGCGCCGCGCTGTGTCACGTGTCGCGTGCTCCATGGAAGTGCCTTACTGGGGGGCGCTTTGTAATAAAAAAACAGACCCCCCAGGTAAATAATTGCAAAACAGTCCCTATTTGGTAAATAAAATGTAAAAGTGACCCTTTTGGATGTTTTTGCCTATCTTTTACCTTAAATATTTAAAGCCAGCTAATTCACACCCTAAGTAGTATTTTTATTTTTTTGTTTTAATTCATTTCTTGTGACTTCTAAATCTTAAAAATCTCAAGTCTCGATTTAAGATTTTAATTCAGAAACATTAGATCTAAAGTCTTTGTATTAGTTTTAATTTGACTTCTAAATTCATTAAAAATCTTAACTTTACTTTCACATCAACAAATAACAACTCAAGGCTTGTATAAGTTTTATCTCGTATGAATTTTTATTTTCTTTGTGAGGAAGAATTTATTCGGTTGCCAACAACAAGTTATTTTTTAATCGGCTAAAAATATTCTATATACGCATAAAACGGTATATCAGAGAAACCAGTGTGATAAGTTACAGAGTTGCCAAGTTTTCCACCACTAATCTATAACTCAGATTGCTGATGCTGAATCATGGTGCCCATAACCGAATGATATGGCTGAAATTAGTATCACAAACCCATCAAACATAATATTCCTGGGTTAATGCTCCACTGGACGTAAGAGTTATGACAAGTCTTGATCCATGACCATGTCCAAGAATCCACCACGTCAAAAAGCAACCAAGTCTCCCTGAGCACTAAACTCAACCTCCCTCTCCCACACAAACCTAAAATTCGACCTCGAAACACGTACCCTCAACTCATACCCTCATGAAAATAATACAAGAAAGTAAACAAAAGGTAGCGCCAAGTGTGTTTTGTGAATAGAGGTGTCGGCAGTGGCGGAGCCAGAAAAATTATAAAGTCTGGGCAAAAATTTAAAGATAGCAAATTCACATTGTATATAATATGTAAATAGTAATCAATCAAAATAAAAGAGACTCGTCATTTTGTCAACAAAAATATAGTTTAAAATAAAAGAGATAAACATAATCTTACAATAGCGGGTTAAATAAAATTACGAGGCAAGTGTCCTTTCCGAGACTTCTTTGCGGTAAATGTTCGAATAATATCAATATCATCAAGTGACTTGAATATCTCCCGCTCGGTGTAACATACCATCAAGTCATTGAACCACACATCGTTGATCTTATTGCGCAATTTAGACTTAGATCATCTTCATTGCTGAAAAAGCTCTTTCAACGGATGCTGTCGACACCGGCAATATCAAAGCTAGCTCAATAAGTTTATAAACCAATGGAAATACCAAATGTTTCTCAGTTTGAACCAAAAAATGATAAAGCTTTCTCTCTTTCTTTCATTTTTTCTTTTTTTGGCAGGGCATGAATGACAGGCCTAATGAGTCCATGACAAATGCCTGGCATGTGATAAAAGCCATAAAATCTGTATTATGATAATGTTAAATTTCACTGTGTTTCTTACCTTTACCTGCTGCAAGGATTGTATGTATGTGTGTATGTCTTGTTCATGCTTTAATTTTTATTAATTTGTGATTGTTACAAAAATAAGTTTCCCTATCTTTTGGCCACGGGGTTTGAAAAATAGGTATAGATGAATTGATAAAGTAATGGATTTATTATTCTATGAAAAAAAAAACTTTATTCTTTAATTGGAAGGCATTGATGATGAATGAAAATGTTCTATTGGATGGAGAAATGGAGTTGGCGTCTGTTGATTGGTTCCTGAAATGGGGCCAAACTTATTTGTTTTTATTCTTGGCAATCATTAGGGGGTGATGCACCCAAATGGAAGCCAAAGATGCAGAAAAAAGGAAGACATGTGGTTGTTTTCATCGCACTTTCCATCACCTGGCCCTCTATTTTTATTTTATGCATTTCTTTTTTTATTTAATTTTATGAAAGAAACGGCTTTTGGACTCACTTCCTCATTGAGACGGTGTGGCCAGGTTTCATCCACATTGCCCACCCTCCTTTCTTTCTGTGGAGAATAATAATATTGTACTGTACATTGCCTTGCATTATTGGTATACACTCCATTTTGGCCATGACCTGATCCAATTGTTTCCATGTCTTTGAGATTTTTTTTATCTCATAAATGTTAATTTATTAGTTTGATTAAAAATGTCAATTAGAAATATTCTTTTTCCATCCAAGACCAACCTTATATCTCTTCCTTGACTTTGGAGAAATGAATGTTATATAAACTATAGGCAACAACAAATTAAGAATAAAAAAGCTGTGGTGAGTATGGAAAAAATTGGAAACAAAATCTGTGAAATTTGGGCCAGAGCCTGGGCAATTGCCCAGGGTAGCCGGGCCTTGAAACCCTCTATTGGTGTCGGTGACTGAGTGTACAAAAGGGAACTAGAAATGGGATTCTTTGACTTTAATCAAACACCCCACTTTTTTTAAAACAAAAATAAATGTCAGGATTGCACAAAGCACATAGCTGAAATCTCAAATAGGTTGAAACTCTAGGCTCCAGCCACCACTAGTCATATGCCCCACAACCTTCTATTATTAAATAAGAAAATGAAACAAACATACAAAACCCTAAACCAAACTCATGTTGTACAAAACAACTCATTAACATAAACAAAAACTAGGATGCTGACAACAATTATGAATGAAGTCAATCCAAAGAAAGTTAGGAACATCTTCCCACCAATAAAAACCATTCAACTGAAGTTCCATAGATGAAAGAAGCTTCATGCACTTAAACGCCCCACTTCAGTTATGGTTTATTTTACAAAAAGAGAAATTAAATTACGGTAACTATCATGCAGGGATGGAGGGGGCAATTTTATTTTTTACATAATTATTTAATTATTTAACTTTTAAGAAATAATAATTTAATAAATAAAAATTTTCACAAAATATTTAGTTAAATTTATGTATAAAACTAGAGGTAAAATTTATTATTAGAAAAAAATTAAGCAAATATTAACTCAACTTTCTATTTTTTTTATCTTTGGCCCGTCCTGGTCATGAGGTCTTCTAAAATTACTCAAACAATTTATTTTTTAACTCTTACACTAATCTCACTTAATTTTGGAAAAATATATATTGACATCCTTTGTACATTTACTAGTCACTCTTAATTGTTTTAAAAACTTTAAGTTGAATTCCCCTAAAGGGATTACTGTAAATGTTAAAAAAACAAAAAATATTTGTGCAATTTTACAAAATATCAAGAACATAAACAAATCAGTATACAATAAGTAAATTAAAAATAAGAATGAAACAAGGCATAACAATTTTTTTATGATGAGTTCTGCAACACACTTTTATTAATACATTTTTTATTGGTATTTAATTGTTGACTACTTGAGTCCTTTAATAGTATGAGATTCAATGACGACTTGAAAATAAAGTCACAATTAAATGTACTATTTTATTCCTCTCTCTCTCTCTCTCTATATATATATGCGCTTAGATTAATATAGATCAATCACACACAAAAAAAATATTGTTTTTTTCCTACATAATAATATCGAGTCGTGCTATGATTTGAACAATCCTAGAATAAAGTTAACTTTATCATATAATAAAGTTAACTTTATCATATAATAAAGTTAGTAATTCTTGCAGAAAAAAAGTCAATAATAGTACTTTCTTGTATTATTTTCATGAAAAAAGCGTTAGTCATTTAATTTTTAAATAGTACTTTACTGAAAAGAAAAGTAAAAACTATGATAATGAAAATAATAACAATAATAATGGCCACGACACTATTAAATATTAATAATCATAACAACAATAATAACTCATCTAAATATGGAATGTTATAGAAGTGACTAAAGGAATGTGTTGTTTAAGCCTTTTCCACCAAATAATCACTTTTTTTTTGTTTGTTATGTGTTTGTTACAACTTTTCAGACTAGCTTAAAAGAATCAGAAATTTAAATTATAACAAGAGGCTATTTTAAACAACTTTTCATAAAATTAATTACTTTTCTTTTTTCTTTAAAAAAAGAAGAAGAAAGTGATTTTTCTTACCTAAACAAATATGAATCTACTTATGTTTTTTTTTAATTTCTAAAAAAATCACTAAATTATCTTGTACAAATATCATTTCATTTAATCTTAAACAAAATAACCCTAAATGCGTTTAATTTTTTTTTAGATTGATCAAATTCATTAGGAAACATTTGACGAATTATTTGAATTTTTTTTCTTTTTTTTTCATATATAGATATTTTGGATTGGTTGATGATATAAAAATTTATATAATGATATGACATAGAATGAATCTTTTCTTAAGAAAATAGTATGCTCACTCACAATGTAAAATATTGCACCGTAACCAATAAAAAAAAATTCATATGCATAATAAGTTTATTATCTTTACAATCGTAATTTTAAAATAAAGATGTAACTTATTTTTTTATTAATTGATTGCATAAAAATTTATATTAATAATACATAGAAATTATTTTTTTCTTTTCTTTTCATTTACATATTTATTTTTAATTGATTAAAAATCAACAGTAACCGTTCTTACACAATGACAGAGAATATGCACATGAAAATTTAAGTTCAAAAAGTCAAAAAATGTTATCATTGTAAATAATAATAATAATAATTCTTACAGATATAGCAACAACAAAAAATGATTCTAACACTAGAGTCATTCGGATACAAAATAATCAAATAGTCTAATTCATTGAATAAAATGAATGTGATTATTGTAAATTTTTTAGTATTTATTTTTAATTTTTTTGAATAAAAACTGAATAATATTACTGAATTCTTGGAACGAAATTAAATTATATTACTTTTCAAATACACACGTCATTATAGCTATTTAAAAATGAAATTATTTGACGTTACTTTTCAACTACCTACTTTTTATTTATATTTAAAAAACATAAAAAGTAAAGTTGGTGGCAGTTGTTCGTCTCAAAACAAGTTGGTGGCAGTTTCTAACACGTAAAACAAACTACGTACGGTTTTTTGGAATTCCGCGTCAAGCGAGGCAACGCGACGCGATTCTACAAGCTTCGCATTTTTTTTTTGTTTTCTTTTCATTTTAACTAGTATGTACTAAAATAAATAGTATTTATTATAAACATAATAGGAAAACATAAAAAATTATAGAAAAGATAATTTTACATATCTCAATAAAAATATTTTTTAAAATTCTTTAACCAATATCCTTAGTATTAAGAATGAAATGATTATTATTTTATCTATATGTAGTTGTGAGTGAACAAGAAATATATAAGTAAAGATGAAAATCAAATTTTAGATTATATATATCTATAACTTACAATTAATTATTTCATTATATCAATAGTCTAATACACTTATGCGAGATAATGGTGGTGAAGACACTCAATTGTGTTCATTAGAAATTTATGGTACAAAAATGTAAGGTCTTTGATGAAAAATTGTATGTAGATGAAATTTAACATATACAAGCATAATCATTAAGTCAAAGACACACTTAATGACCATAAGACAAAAGTTAACACACTTAACCACAATAAGATAGAATCAAACATGTTTAATGACCATAAGAGATCGAAACAAACATGTTTAACCACCATAAGATAGAAGCAAAAAGATTTAACCATCTAAAAAGACAAACAAGAAAATGAATTAATCGTTTAAAAGATTAAAACAAAAATATTTAATCACCTAAAAAGGGAAAAAGCAAAAAAATGACTTAACCAACTAAAAGACAAAAGCAAAAAAAAAAAGGTTTAATCACCTAAGAGGACCAAAGAAAAAAAAAAGTTTAATCACCTAAAAACAAAAACAAAAAAACTTAATCACCTAAAAGGAAAAAACAAAAGGATTTAATCATGTAAAAAGACATAAACAAAAAATGACTTTGATAATAACAACTCATAACTAATTGTTCTATCAGTTAACATTTTTTTTTCTTTTTTATATATAATAAAAAGTTTAAATGGGTTGGATTTCAAGATCACCCAGAATTAAAACAAATTTTAATGCTAACCTCACCTATAGTTCATGTTTGAGTAAATTTTGTAAAATTAATTTTAGAGTAGTGTGATTTTTATTCAAATACTTTGAGTAAAAGAAAGTTAATAGCAAAATTTAATATAATTTTTTTTATCTAACGTCAAACTTATATAAAGTTATTACAACCTAAAATCAATAATAAAAATTAATCTAAAATTAATTTTAGATTCAAAATTAACTCACTAACTTGAAACTAAACAAGCACGAGACAAGGCCAGAAGTTATGTAGTATCCACTCTGCTTGCCTCCCTTAAATCTAACATAGCTAGACCTAATATATTTATTTAAAAAATAATTAAAATATTTAATTAAGTAAAATGTAAAAAAAGTGTATTTAAAATTAAAAATTAAACCAAACTTATAAATTTTCCTAAAATGTAAAAATTAAAATTGCAAACAAAAATAAAAACATTAAAATTGCGAATCTAAAATTATAATTTAATAATTTAAAACTAAAATTGAATTCATTAAATAAACGAGTTGAAATTGACTTGTATTTCTATTTGATTGATTCATGAACCAGTTATATATATATATATATATATATATAATATTATTAAATTGATATATGTATTTTTTCATTTATTCCATTTTAATTTTATTTTTGTATAAAATAAATAAGCAAATTAATTATAATTTTGAATTAACTCCAACTAATAAGTTGAATCGATTTATTTGTGAGTTTGAATGAAGTTAAATTTGAACTAAAAATAAGAATTTATATCAAACTTAAATTAAACTTTGAGAGAATAATTTCTTATCGAGTGAAGTGAATCAAACTAAAGTCAATTCAACTCATTTCCGATTCTGTTGTGGGAGATGCAATCCAATCCGATCCGACCCGACCCAAATATCAGGCTTTGGTCATGGTGACGTCCTTTATGAGAATTCTAAATTTAAATTTATGCTACCAGATATTCAACCTCACGCCGCGTAGTTTTATTATTTTAATTACACGTAAAACAAAAACAAAACTACAACGAATTCTTGGATTCAGAGTCAAGCGAGGCAACGCATCGCAACGAGATTCTCCAAGCTCTGCATCCCTCGGCGATGCCGTTCACAACCTACTGTGTGAGCTTCTTCTTCTTGGTGTTGCTGTTGTGATAAATTTCTGGTTATGTTTTATTAACTGATGAAAAATGAAACCTTGGCGCGGCATGCATCGCGTGTTCCCTATCATTTATCTTCAACCTTGAAATGATTCTTGTCCACAGCATTAGGTTTCAAGATGTTTTTTTTTTTTTTTTTTTTTTTTTTTTTGCATTTGGAGCTCACAACCCTGTTCTCCGAGTTTGGTCTGTGAGCGAATCTTTTGCATTCAATTTGTAATCCATCCTCTAAATGCTTTATAAACATCGGATACTTTCATGGACTCAATTTTATTGTAGGCAAGGGAATTTCCCTAAACTTCTCTCTTTTTCCATTCCTTTCCTTTTTCCGTTCTTTTCTTTTATTTGAGCTGTATGGTTTGATACCTTTAAGTGAATTTGCCCCCTAGTGGATTAGATTTGAGTTAGGGTAATTCTTTTGGAGCCCAAAAAATGAAACTTTTTTTTTTAAATGAACCATTTTGTTAAATTCGATGTCTGGTCGTTAAATTAAACTAATAAGTGTGTTAGATAAATGTCCCTCGTTGCATGGTTCATAAATGATTTGAATTTCCAACGGGGTTAGGTCCAGCAGAAAGGACTAGTTCCTTACAACAATGTGATGAATTAAGGTTTGATTTTCTGATGGAAGAAGTTTCCACGTTTAGTGTACAACTGTGTCTCGAAAAGGATTGCCTCTGAAGGAGGATACCCATGAGACCAAAAATAAATTATTTGAAATCATCTATTTTCCACCGTAATCCAATCCAAGATTCCTCTATTTTCCACCATAATTTTCGTGTATAGTTTTCTGGTTGCTTTGCAAGTAGAGGAGGAATGCTATTGTCTTGTGGAGAAGACATTCCACATGACCCTATGGACACATTACTTTTTTTTAAAAAACTCTGCACCATTCTTTTCATGGTTGTTGTACTGGTAAACATGTATGATACTTTTAAAATTGTTTGAACTTATGTTGGTCACACAAAGAATTTTTGTTAAACACAAGTTAAGCCCAATGGTTGTTACTTTTCAGTTTTCAAAAAAAAGCATTTATTTTCAATAAGTCACCATTGATTATCTTGCTTGTTTACTTATGTTGCCATATTCTATTGAAGCTTGAAGGAGAACAAATTAAATCTCCTTCAATTATGAAACAGGATGTTGCACAAGATAACACCAACTCATATTCAAAGAATTCAATCCCACCCTACATGAAGGCTATCTCTGGCTCACTTGGAGGGATTATGGAGGCTTCTTGCCTGCAGCCCATTGATGTGATCAAGACCAGATTGCAGCTTGATAGGTCAGGGAATTACAAGGGAATACTGCATTGTGGTGCCACGATTTCACGAACAGAAGGGGTACGAGCTTTATGGAAAGGATTGACACCTTTTGCCACACATTTGACCTTGAAGTATGCACTTCGAATGGGTTCAAATGCTGTACTTCAATCAGCGTTTAAGGACCCTGAGACTGGCAAGCTTAGTGGTTATGGACGGATCCTTTCTGGCTTTGGTGCTGGGGTGCTTGAGGCTATTATTATTGTCACTCCATTTGAGGTTTGAGTATTTTATTTTGTTTTATATGCAATCAGTAATTATTCTAGTTTCTGTAGCCTGTTATTAAGTTACATGTGAAGTAAGTAATCAAGCAAAAGAAATCCTCGAGGAAAAATTCATACCATAACACTTTTTTCTTCTGAAATAAATTGGTAGTATTCTTTGCATTTGTTAGTTTTGGATCAGACTCAGAATTTCAAGAAATAATATCCCATTGAGATTTTGAAATACTTTTCGATTGGCATGTAATTATTTGCTTTATTGTAATTATGCTTTGTTGTTGAATATAAATTTGTAGTACTCAACATTTCCCTTCAACCAAATTTTTCTGCTAATATTTGTTGACTACTTGACTAGACATTTTTGGTTTGGGTTTCTGCTTTCTAGTTATACTAATTTGTAAATTTATGATGTTTATTTACTTCAGCTGTTATATTTTTAGTAGTATAGCAATGCTCTGATATTTATGGTTTGATTGAAGTCTTCAGTCTTAGTTGTTATATTAAATTAGTTGACCATTATCACCTAGTCTGTAAGTCCTGTTATGTAAGCAGTCCAGCTCTAGAAAAAGTATCTTCTTCACGTGCTTTTAGCATTTTGGTCATTCAAAGATTTCTTTTATGCTGATCAGGTGGGGTGTTTGTGGTATTTGGAATAACCAAGTGGTGGGACCTCAATGAATATATAGGTTGACTTTTGTTCATTAGTTATTTTAGACTTTTCTAGTGACTAGTGTATAGTAAGTTTGGATTAATAAAATCAGCTAATAGTTGATTCAATTGGTAGGATCAAATAGCACTGATGAAAAGGTGTTAGGTTTGATTACAGCTACTGAACTGATATTGGTAGATCATTTGTAACTTGTAAGCACCATTGTAAAGCCTTACTATAGTAAGGCTTGTAGCATATCCTGAGTCCCCGGACCTAAACCTTTATGCATAAACAGTTAAATAAAATAAAATCTTGTGATTACTTTAATTAGCCACATCAGATTATATTTTTACTGTCAAATTTATCTCAATTAAGCTTGAAGCAAAAGGTTATCTTTAAGATAACGAAAATAGTATCGATCTCTAGTTTCACTTCTCTCCTTTTGACTGTTACACCTGGCAGGAACACTTACCTTAAAGGCTTAAACCTTTAATTAGCTGGGAAATAATAAATCATAAGATTTTTTAAGTGACAGATCTTAAAAATTTGCTTGTTCAAACAAATTTATCTTGTTGAGAGCTGTTGCTTGCTTTCTAGTTGCCTAAAGTGATTGCACTAATGAATAACAGTTTTTTTTTCAATCATTACTATGAAAGTATCCAATTAGTGTGGCTATTCAGCATATAACATATCTAACATAGCAAACATGTGTGCATAGTTTGTTCGTGGCATGTGGAGGTTAAAGTTTGTATTATGTCTTACTGCAGGTGGTGAAGATAAGATTGCAGCAGCAGAGAGGTCTAAGCCCGGAGCTTTTGAAATACAAAGGTCCTGTTCACTGTGCTCGAATGATTATTAGGGAAGAAGGCTTCCGTGGGCTTTGGGCAGGAGTTGCTCCTACTGTGATGCGTAACGGGACAAATCAATCTGCCATGTTTACTGCCAAAAATGCTTTTGATGTACTTCTGTGGAAGAAACATGAAGGGGATGGGAGAGTTCTCCTACCGTGGCAATCTATGATTTCTGGATTCCTTGCAGGCACAGCAGGTCCTATTTGTACTGGTCCATTTGATGTTGTGAAAACAAGGTTGATGGCTCAGACGCGAGAAGGCGGTGGTGTACTGAAATATAAGGGTATGATCCATGCCATTAGAACAATATATGTAGAAGAAGGACTTCTTGCCTTATGGAAAGGTCTGTTGCCTCGACTCATGAGGATCCCACCTGGACAGGCCATTATGTGGGGTGTAGCTGATCAAATAATTGGTTTGTACGAGAGGAGGTATCTTCATCATTCAACTTTGTAACTTTTTTTTTTCTTTGCATTATTTTTTGCTTGCTCCAGACATTAGTTCCATTGCAAGGCTACAAAAATCATTTTAGCCTCTATCTACAGTTTGTTGATTCAAATTTGTTGGGTGGACCATTAGGGGTCCATACTTACATTTAGTGTAACTTGACATTATTAGAGTCCGTACTTTCATGTGGCCTAGACTACTAAAGAAGTATTCTCAAAAGTTCAATAATGTAGAACTACTAGTAAGCAAGCTCTTTAACATGTTGGCTTTTTGGTTATATCTTATGTGTCACAATCGATCTAAAATAATGTCAAATGCTGTTTTCTGGAAAGCAAATGTTATTAGCAACAATTACTTTTATAAAAAATTTAAATACTGATCTCCTTATTGGCAAAGGAACAAAATGCTTGTGTTTTTTTAAGGGAAAATGCTGGTGTTAATTGTTTAAATTATCATAGCTTGATTCAAAAAACATGAATTGATTACGTTTTCCTTCCATTCTCCAGATCAATAATTCATTTATAATTTTGGCAATCTTGATTTTGACAATCAAAGGGTCGCATACCAACAATTGGGATTTGTTAGTGTCTTTGGTGATGTTGTTGGGGTTTTATCGTTGCAATAAAAACAATTATTTTGCTATAACTCGAAAGTTATTAGTATACTAAAATTAACCTCATAATTTATGTTTTACACTAGCCTAAGAGTAGTATACGTGTACCTCGTGGTTTGATTGTATATGGCGTACCTCATGCGTCTTTTATTTATATTCTTCAATTCCTTTGATTTTTCATCATTGCATCTTATGTCAGATTGTCAGCTAAACACATGCTCTAAAGATGCCTTTTTTGCTCAATTAAGTTAGTGTTTGAATAAAAAAACTATACTAAACCAACAAAGAGAAAATTATGAATCTTTAACTCCATTAACTTCATCAAACATGGAAATAACACAATTTGGAACAAAAATTAATTTATTCATTAGTGAAAAATTGTGAAGTGAAACATGTTTAGTTACACAATTGACTAGTATAGTAAAAAAATATAAGTTAGAATGACCTTGTGTTGCCACCCTTACAATTTTGCAACTCTTCACAAATAACTCCTGCTCTTGGTCTTTCTATTGTTATATGTCAACCAAATCTTGGTCACTCTTTGTGGCCAGTCTACTGTTAGCTATCAATAATTCAAGTAATCTCAGATCTGTTAGTAAAAGCAAGACTTTCTATTGCTGTAATAATAATCTCAGGATATGTTGATGCTAATAATGGTCCCCACTCTCCAATTATGAGAATTCCCCTAATGTAAAGTCAATACATAATTGAGTATTATATGCTGATATAGACATATAGCCCAAATGGTGCCAAACCAAATTAGCTGCCATGAAACGTGTATTCTCCTGTTAGATGCCCATCCTTGAAATTGTGAATCAAAATTGACTTAGAATTATCGGAAAGCAGCACACATAAGCAATCTGAAAACCAATCCACCTGTAAAACAAAAAAAAATATGATGTGTTCAAACATTACTTGACAGTAGCTTAATGCATCAACTTAGTTCAGTCTCTAATCTTCAACTCAATGCAGCAAAAAGGTTTTGCTATCAATTCAGCTCACCTCTCAGTGGTTCAATTTCTATGTTGAGGTTCAAAACAATTCACAATGATAATTGACAAGATTTAAGTTGGTTTCTACCTTCTCTCTGATTTCATGACACTCAACTGAGCGTTTATATCCTTTAGGAAGAGGGAAAAATTAGAAACTAAAGTGAAAGTTTTATAAAATTAAGAACCAAGGATACAAACACTTTATATATTTATGAGTGAATGCTGTCATTACTAAAGTGAAAATATTGACTAATGAACCCTTATAAAAAGGAAGATCTGGGAAGATGGGAGTGAATGCTGCCACAAATTTGCCACAGAGCATCTGCATATATATTCAAATATGACCCTTTATATAATTTGAGTTAAGATACAAAATTACCTCACTATTTTAAATACCTCTTATTTTTTTTCTAACTTTCTCTTCCTATCACATCATAAACTCTATCATACATATATTTTTCTCTCTTTTTTCTTCCTCTCTCTAAGTGTTAAATAACATAATGGGTGTTTACGTAATATTTTTCATAATTTATTACATTGAGGATATAACAGTAAAAATTTTGTATAAAAGTACATATAGCAATGCTATTAATTTATGTTAAAATGACAAAAATATTTCAAAAATCCCTTTGAAGCACTCACTGGCTTGTTGTCTAAACTCTAAACTCATTTCTTATTTTGAGACATCTTTCTTAATTCTTTCGATGAAATCCATCATGGTCTTCAAGCTCTTATCATCTGAAAGAGAAAAGAGAAACTATTCATGATCAATAACTCAAACAAAAAAGCATTCTTTTTCATAGCAAATGAATAAAATATGAAATAATAACCAGTATGAGCACCAGCATATATGAATACAAATACAAATAGATAACAAAAATAGATAAATATTATAGTCGCTTAATAGCGTACCTAATCTTGGTATTGTGTGTCCCTTGGGATGGTGAATCACCACGGGTTCATTACAGGATTCTAGTAGTTCAGCCCCATACTTGTTCAAAAAATCTGTCTCCCCTGCATAAGCATTGAGATATTTTAGGAAAAGATGGATTTTTCTCTCTCTATTATCTAGTCAAACATTATTATAAATTCTAAAACCATGTTTATTGTAAGTTTGTAACATGAATTCCATGCTTGTACCTTCCTATAAAACCTTTGCTTTGCAATCATTAAGATTACAATTAGTAATTTTATAACAGCTCTGGATAAATCCTCCTTCTGCTCTCTGTAATTTTTTTCTTAAAAAAATCTAGTTTTACATGTAATGAGATGTGGAGTGCTTTAGAGCACATAATTGACGCTAAAGTCCTTTTTTATATTATTTCAATTGAAGTTAAAGCTTGTATTCTACTAATCTATTTTGGGAAATTAAAAAGTTATAATAATATAAAGAAACTAGGAGGAATAATATAGTAAGATGCTGCCTTAATATTGATACAAATAGCTAATATATTTAAGTGAATTTCTTTTATGCTTAAAAAAAATTCAATCATAAATTCCACTAAAAAAATGATAATAAGCTATTTTTAAAACAAAGTAATGGACACAAAGGCAGGAATAAGTTATTTTCAAAGTGCACTTGGGTAACATCGAGGTGGATAAGGTTGCTTGGGTCAGGTTTATATTTTAGTCCCGACTAAGGCAAAAATGGCTTAAAAATAACAATAGATTCAATTCAAACAAAAACAAAACACGAACTACTGAATATTTATAGATTAGCATTAAAATTATTGTTAAAATATGAAACCTACAAGAAACTGCGCAAAAAACATAAAAACAATAAATCAAATCCTACAAAGCTAAAAAAAAAAAGTTTTATACAACTCAATTTAAATCTGTCATGATTTAAGGGTGAATGACTCAGCATCAAAGAACCTCTTATTTAGCAGAGTTAATTATTGATAATGACAACTCATTTTAGCAAAGATTCTTACAAGAACACCATATATATAGTAATTTCCTACTATTAATCAATAATCAACCACCATTTTTTCAAGGGTTTTCGAGTTAAAACTATTAATCTTTTCAATCAGAAAACAGCCCTAAGGAACAAAGTAAAAAAAAAAAGAAGCTAGAAAGCATCACAGATTATTTGGACACACAACTTCAATGAATCATGTTTAAATTGTGAATCTTGATGGAGTGGACGTGGGCCTCTAATCCCAACATAGAAAATTTTGTTATTAATTGAATGAAATTGAAAAGTATGATCAGACAAGAATGGGGGCTAGCTAGAATATGCTTTGTCAAAAAATAACAATGACAAAAAATAGGATAAAATAAAAGGTGGTAACGGAGGTACCGAGAAAGTGTAGGGAGGGACACCTAATGGAAGAAGAATATGCTTTGTCCGCCACTGAAGGTGACCTCAACTTTGCCCCTCCTACTATTATTAGGAATTTCACTTTGGGAACCTTCGTGAGTGCCACGCCCTGCACATGAATTATAACAATTTATCATGTACTTAAATTTTTTTATGCTGATTATGTTTCTTGTGTTAATTTTATTTTTTGATGTTGATTATTAACATGATATCATACTATGAGAATCTGCAATAATTTATGTGTGATTCATTAATGAACCGTTTGACCGATAGTGCCCATAAGGATTGACTCCCCCACATATGAACTTAAGCATTTATGCCTACAGACTCCATGCTTGTTGGGTTGTGGACAGTTCAACCAATCATATTCCATAGGGGTCAGCTTCTACTTGAAGGTCGTTGAGCTTAAGGACACCCCAATCTCTTAGAGGTCTTCCAAGGTGAACCATTAAATATTTTTATAATATACTATTATTAGTGAGAAATATAAATTTATGGCTAGCTAAGTCAATGTGATAAAGAGAATTCAAAATCAAGCTAAGTTTCTAATTTAGTTTTACGCATACCTTCTCCTGAAGACCCGGTAGCGCAGCTGATAATATTGCTCCCTGTTTGGTCAAAATCAAACACCTCGTCATTCAAATTCTTGAGCATTATAAAACCTCAAATATTCATATAAAAATGCATCAAGTATGCATTTATAATCCTTCAATTTTTAATTGATTAGAAGATTACCTGTGAAAAACCAAGAAGCCCATCAATAGGTCCGTGCTTGATCATGCATTCCTCAATGTACTGGAGGCACTCGTCAAAGTTGGTGTACTCTGTAAATTCCTGTTTTGCCATAAAAAAAAAATCAGGTGGTTGCAAAATAGATAATAAAACGAACAAAAAAGTTCTTCAGCATTTTTTCTTATAATATTCTCTAATCATAGTTATAATTTCATACTGATATAAAATTTGCAAATTTTTAATACAAATTTAAATTCCGATTAGAAAACTGCAGATTTTGTTCTTACTTCTTAGTAGTCTTTTTGAAACTGTGGATGAAAATTGAGGAGAAGAGAAAAAAATATTAAAATTTGAATTAAAGAAAAAATAAAAGAAAGAAAATTTATATTTTGCATATAGAAATCAATTTTTCTCTGGGTTTTTCTTTTCAAGTTGTTTAAACCCACCAAATTACAGAAAATACGTAGTTACTAAGGCGTTAGTCTGAATAAAACTAGAATTAAATCTTTTTAGGTGGTTAAATTTGGTCAGTGAGTTTCCTCGAGATTTTTTTTCATCCAAATTACCCTAAATAAGAAAAAAAAATGAAAAGTTGAATGAGAAGAGAACCTTGTTGAACTGGAACCACTCGTAGTAAGGGGGATCAAAAATGCCTTCTACATCGGATTTGCCTTGGCAAGGAAAAGGAGCATCCACAAACACGAGATCGAGGTTGTCAAACACCGTTTGTGGCCACTTATGTAACTGTGTATTCAATATTTCTCCGCTTGTTCGAAACCCATGAAGGCATAGGAATCTCGGTTTCCTCACACCATCGCTTCCCATCTTGTTTAATTATAATTTTTATTCAATCAACCCTAAGAAATAACGTGCTTAATTCCAAGGGTTGGATGCAAGAGAATGTTTACAAGGTATAACAATTGTACATTGTGGTGGTAGTGAAACCAATTTATAGGAGTCAGAGATTCAGAGGCTCTTTTTTCTTTTTCTTTTTCTTTTCCTGGGTGTCTTCAATTGAATCTAATCACGTGTGGACATCATCCTCCACTGTTTGGCTGCTTTGGAATCTTGTTTCTGGTCGGTAACATCAGGGTGCACAGCAATTGAGAATTTTTTTGTTTTTAAAATTAATTTTGTAGCAAATAAAATAAAATTTAAAATAGAGAGATTTTAGTTTTTAATAAAGAAATTATTTTTGTGTAAAAAATTCTAAATTTATATAATTTACGATATAATTTTAAAGTAGTTAATTATTATAAATGGTTAGATTTAATCTTATTAAGATTAATTTTCATTCCATTAAAAAAGATTAATTTTCATATTAATTATGCAAAATTAATTTTATTAAAAGGTGAAAGAAATAGCTTTTAAAAAAGTTTAATACTCATGCCATATCATATAATTCAGTTTTAATTACTGTTTAAATTATTTTAAAAATTATGTAATTGAATGACACTTAAGTATATAACGTTTTTCCTCTTAAAGAAAATTGGCCAGGACCTGACTCCACGTGAGAAATGAAGTAATAGGCGGAGGAAATCAAGTCACGGGTGATGTTGTGAGAATCTTCTAGTGTTTTCATGTGTGACACATGCAAACATCATTATCAACCGGTTCAATTTAATAAAAATAAAAAATTAAAAAAAATCAATTTTATATCTATGTATATATTTTCATTCATAATTTAATAATATTATTTATGTAATTATATATATATATATATATATATATATATATATATTTTGTATTTATTACACATAATGATTCAAAGAGAACAATCAAATAAAATAATATTAAATATATTAAAATATTATTTTAGTATTAATTATCTTAATATAATTTATATTTTTTTTTAGAAATCAGAATATATACAAGTAAGTTAGTTAGTCAGTCGCATTCAATAAGATAAAAAAAATCAACTAATTAATAATATAAATTTAAAATATATGACATGACAAGATTGTTAAAGCTAATAAATAATGTGAATTTAACATACATAAAATTAACATAGTTAATAAATAATGTAAATTTGGAAAGTTTATTATTGTTAGTAGGATAGATAAAGTGAATTCAAGATACATGTAATATGATATGATGATACCATTGCAATAATGCTTGAGAAACAGAATAAAGTCAAAGATATGCATGTCATTTAAGTATTTTGTACTTAAACAATTTGTCATGTAATCTCTTTTCAAAATCAATTGGAAAATAAAAATATTTATCATATTCAAGTTTAGAAGTACCATAAATTTTAGCAAATCAAACAACTACTTATATATTTATAAAATTATCTTATAATTTATATTTATTTATTAAAAAAATATTACCTCTAGTTCAAGCAAAATAATACAAATTATCGAGATCAAGGAAAGTAATGATTATATTTAATACTATTATAAATTAAAATTTTATTCCATAAATATCCTTAAATTTAAATGTTATAAATAATGATATCATTTAATATTAATACTCATGATCCAATGAGTGAATGTCTAATAAATAAAATCAGTAATGAATTAAGAATATAAAAAATATTTGACTCTAAATAAGTTTAAAGACTAATCATTATTCTTTATAAGTAGTGAAAAAGAAAAATACTATTTATTACTTATATATAGGATAAAAGATAATATTTAATTGAAAATCATTTAATAAGAGTATAAGACAGAACAGATATAATTTTTAAGAATAAAAATAATAATAATTTTATAAGGAAGAAAAGAAGAAAAAAAACTAAATTATAAGAAATAAAAATATATTTAAGGCAAATAAAAATCACTTAGGAAAAGAAAGCTACAAACCCAGTTGCGATGAATCCATGATACCCTTTCTTTCCTTCTTCCTCCCATTTTCTTGTCTGCTAAGAGTTCCTCGTCATTGATTATTCAACATCTAAACGCCGTCGTCGGCATAATTTGTGTGTCTGTAGAATACAACTCATTCCCCTTCGAAACTTGAAATAAACAAAAACCCACACAACCTGCGATCATCAACACAATTAGGTTTTCCCCTCAATGGTCGCCAATTCCCACAGAGTGGGTTCTTCCTACGGTGGCGCTGCCCCTTACCGATCAAGGTCTTTCTCTCTTTGTGTGTTTGTTTGTCTTCGAATTCAATTCATGATATCTATGGAATTAATTGCATGTGTTGGATATTGCAGAGATGGGCTTAGCCCCCGACCCGTTGGTGCCTCAGAGGAGATCCAATTACGAATTGATCCCTTGGACTTGGACGATGAGATCACTGGTCTTCATCGCCAAGTTAGAAGATTGAAACATGTATGTATCTGAAGACCTTTTTTTCTTAATTTCTTTTTTCTATCTATTCACTTTGTACTTGTTATTTCTTTGTTTTTGTTGGTGGGCATGTATGAAATTTAAAAAATGTGTTACTTTTTTTTTTAATTGAGATTTTAGTATCTGAAATACGTTTATCACTGGAGTAGAGTGGATGCATTTAAAGAAATGCGGTTTAGTTAATTAGAGTCCTACCCAATTCATTGTTTAAGGGAATTTTGAACTCTTTGCTATTGAAACAAGTAGATGTTGGTTGAAGACTTGAAGGTTTTACATTGTATGATGTATGAAAACTTAATCGAGAGCGAGGTTTTAAAAAACGATCTACAGCCGCAATTTTGATTTCAACCTCAAGGTCTTTGCCAATTTTATGCATTTTATTTTTATTTGCATACGATTTTTTTTATCATATATAATTGATATATAATCATGTATTTCAACCGCCTATGTAAGTTCCGCTCTTTGCCCATAATGCTATCTACTATATAATGTAGTAGTGGATTATTGGCTTTCCACCATTTTCCGCAATCCGCAATCTGCAATCCGCAATTGATATCACTGAAACAACCACTGGCTGTAGATTACATCTTAAAACTTGAAACTCAGAAGGGAAATAAAAAAAAAACTACTTTTTTTGGTCGCTTAATTCTTGGAAAGAAATGTGCATCTTCTTGGCTCCCAAAAGGAATTTGTCAATGAAGAGAACCTTATCAATATGCTTGTTGTATGTATGCTTTGTAGCTTTTTCTCCCCTTTCCATAGAACAATATTTACTAGAATATTTGATAATTGATGCATGTATGTTTGATCCTGTCGCCAGTGATAAAAAATGAATTATATCCTGCTTATTATTCCTTTTATTGGAGCTAGTTGGATGAAATTATATCATGTTTCAAAACTCATCTTCCACTCTATTTGTTCTTTTCCTTTCCATCTTCCTTTTTTCTCATGCTACTTCCAATATTTCTGGTGCAGGTTGCTGAGGAGATAGGAACAGAAGTGAAGTATCAGAAAAATTTTCTTGAAGAACTGGTACATAATTTCTTGCATAATCTTTGCTTCTTTTAGTTTCGGTTTTTTATTAATGTTTGACCTGTGTGTCACACAGGGCACGTGTTTGGTTGTGAACTTACACATGCAACTAGATATACCCAATTTTATTAGCAAATTTCATTAAAAAAAATGCTTCTAATTTGATATTGATATTTATAATATAAAAGTTAATATGCCCAAATACTACGTTCCATGCGGAAAAAAAAAAGCGAAAAGAAAATATTTCAAGCAATGAATATCCGAGAAAATGAGGTAATTCTTTGCAATTTAAAATCGGATTACTAAATTACAAAATAAAATATGATATAAAATTAAATATGAAAAAGATGATATATCTGCATCTAAGTTTTGTCGTATAAAAATTCTTCTGATAGTAATATGGACACTTATATACTACTACTAATTCTATGTTGATACTATTTGCTTAATTATCTGAGATCTCCCTCCAGATTGTGGCTCATGTTGAGGTAGTAATATATTGTCCCCATAAATTTAAGTTCTCTGCAACGATAAAATGACTACAATTCACCGTGACCGTGTTGCCAGGCAAAAATAATTTATGATTGAAATTTTGATGTCTTTAGAAGCTGAATGCTCCCTGGCAGAAAACGTTTCTCAAATTAGAAAAATATGGTCAGCTTGTTTTAACGTTAAGGACTTCAGAAGTTTAAAGGAAAAGAAAACCATGTCAAACATGCTGCTATCCATATTTTGAACCTTTATCGTCTTTAACAGAGTATACAGGAAAAATCTTTTGGTTCGCTTTTGTTGCATGTTGATTCATAGTAAGAAATTGCTAGAAATGTACTTTCTTACACACTCTTTTGAATATATCCCTTCTTATTAGTTGTTATTAGTTGAAATTTATTAGAAATTACAAAAATTTGCGGTCTCGCAACTTATTAATGACTATTGTGATTTTGTAATTTCCAATAAATTTCAATCAATGGTAGAGTATGTGTAGAAGGAGTGTAATAAAGAGTGTGTTGCTAGCATTCATTTTCATAGTAATTAGTGACTTTATCTCTTCCTTAGCAGGAAAATATCCAACTGTCTTGTTAATATTTTACCTTTATCTTTTTCAATGCAGCAAATGACAATGATAAAGGCTCAAGCTGGAGTAAAAAATAACTTGAGAAGATTGAACAAGAGCATCATCCAAAGTGGTTCAAACCATATTATTCATGTCATTCTTTTTGCGTTAGTTTGTTTCTTTGTAGTGTACCTTTGGTCCAAGATGATCAGAAAGTGATTCACAGCCCAGCTTCCTGGTTGAGAGAACTCTACTAAAGGGCTGAATCCGTCAAATCACATGATAGCAGATTTTGTTGTAAAGAAAAGGCTCCATAATTCTTTGGAGTTTTCTATTAAAATGTATCTGACTTTTGAGAAATGATGAATGATTTGCGTGCTCAAGAGTTTGCGGTGTTATTTTTCTCTATGAATGTCGTGATAAATTATGTAATGACCTTTAAATAGAATAGTCTTAAATATGTTTTTCATATTTGTAATATATATATATATATATATTCTCTTTTTTCAATTTATTATTTTTTTTTATAACCTAACATTTTTAAATTTTTACTTTTAATATTTATTATTAGTCTAAGTTCGTTAAGTGATTATATAATATTTTGTTAACTTGTCACATGATTATTCAACAGAATGTCATATAATAAAATAAAATAAAAATATGTAATAAATTAAAAAATATATATTACAAATATGAAAAATATATTTAAGTCAAAAAATGATATGGAATGAAGTGATGTCGTATAACTCAGGGCTAACAGTAGAAATTTTGAGGTGGTAAGTTTTATATTTAAGTCCTATTTTAATTTTATTCATAATTTTCATTTTATTTCTAATTAAATTGTCCCCTCTCGTCTTTCTCCTTGCTCTCTTCTCTCTTTGGTGTTATCTTTTTTTAAGTTTAAAAAATGAAAACTGTAAAACAAGTTTTACTTTACTTTTAAAACTGTTAAACCAAAAAGGGAAATCGAACTCATTAAAAGCTCTTAAAAGAAGTTTGCATTTAGGATTTCATAACTTTAAAGATACTTAATTGCTTTGAATATGTTAAAGATGTTAAGAGCATTTAATATTTCATTGAAATTCAAGATTGCCTCTATTTTTTTTTTTTAACAAACAAGGGCCAGACATTTCACTCATTTTCCTGTTTTCCCCTAGTCCTTCCCTATTTCTCATTATGGTCATTTTCCTGTACGGCATCATGTCATACCAAATGGAGAGAAAAATGGAAACCTGCCAATATGGAGTAATTACTCCACCTCACCATGTCCCAATTGTTTTGTACATGTTACCATTTTAATGGTCCCTCAATGGCTCACCTGTCAAGTTTCACTAATATCCGTCCATCATGAGTAGAGTGCAGTTAAGTCATGCCAGAGATTTCTTCTCAGAGGGGGCATTCCCTAAGTTGCTTCAATTCATCAACTTTCCAATTTTATCCTGTGAGAATTTGAATTCTATAAAATGAAGGTTACACCTTAAAAAATAAAGTGCTGAGTAAAAAATGATCTATTTCAAATTTAATGAAATACAAGCAGCTAAATAATAAGTTCTGATTAGAGTCTTCCAAAAGAAAAAAAAAAGTTAAGTTTTCACTAAACAAGTGAAATCATAGCATATATTCTTATATAAACCCCTTCTCCTGCAAGAGTAAAAACATGCGGCCACACATTAACATTAAGATGTACAAGTTCTGTACAACTGAGTTTTCTCAGCTAATCATTATTAGGCTATATGGACAAAGGAACCAAAGAAACATACTGTAATTAGATCTCACACTAAAAAGAAACTGGCACCCAGGTCACCCTAATAATGGATGTTAGCATGAAATCCACTTTTGCCAACTGTAGAATGTGTTGAGCTAAGTTTTTTTATAGAACCTCACTAAAGCAGTCGATATTGTGGTGTATACTGTCGGTGTCAGCATGTCAGTAGGTCAGAATGCTTTACAGAGGTTAGTCTTCATGTTAGATGAACCTTGTTGATCAAGTGGACTAGTAGAACCCCACAACTTGGTCCTCTTTGTTTCGGATATCCTCACACGTGAAACTGCAGTGGAAAGTGCATCAATCCACGCACAGTCCTCATGATACTCTGAATTGCAACTCTCAGAGGATGAAAACGGGCTTGAATAATCCTCATCAAGGGAGCCATCATCAACTATCTTGTTTCCTCCTACTAACCCAGATTCATTTTGGCAAGCAGCTGCATTTTGGAGTTTCAATTTTGATTTAACAGGCAGCATCTTTAATGTGCGTTCAGTATAGAACAATATCCATGGATGCCCTGAAATTGAATCATCGAGTGTTAATTTAACATGCACACAACATTTAGGGGAAAGACTGAACCAATCCAAAGGTCCTTAAAAGTATTGCTTTAAATTTTTGTTACTAAAAGTGAAAACATTGGGGGGAAAGAGACCTTATCCACCTATAAAAGCAACATGTAATGAAAACGACAAAATAAGTGAGAGTTAGCAGATTCTCACTGCTATCCCAACCAAGGAAAAAAACAGACACAGACAGTACAAAATGGTATGACCAGTTAAACACTACTCGGGACCAGTAAAGCTTGTTAAAACAAGGCAACCATTCTCATTATTGAGAAACCACGTGATAGACAAAGATAATTTTCAACAAAACTTGGAAATATTATCTATGTTGATCATTTCAAGATTAAAATAACAAAAAATCAGATTCAATAAATCTTTCGTGTGTTCATCATCGAGGAAAGAAGACAAAGCAGGCAAACACTCGAGATCTATAATAAACCTACTTAGTACTTCATCAGCTGTTATCCTTGCTGAAACATCCCTTGTCAGCATTCTCCCAACAAGATCTCGTGCAGGTTTAGATATTGATTCCCACACCCCTGTTTGAAAATCTAGTTTGACATTCTTAATTTCCTCAAAAACTGCTTCCGGTGAATCTCCTTTAAATGGAAGACCACCAACCAACAAAGCATGCAGGAGCACCCCAGAACTCCATATATCCACCTTCTCAGAATATCTACCCAACAACACTTCTGGCGCAACATATGCAGGGCTCCCAGCCACACCTGTCAAATTCTGACCTGCAATGCAAATTTTAAACAATGAGAATCAAGGTATCAACAACATTGTGTGTTTGGACACATGTATAAGTTACAAATCATGTCAAATTTGTTCAATAATATATAAGCTACAAATTGTTGCTTCTGTTGCAACAGGCGTCAAATACAAATAGACGCAGAACCAAACACACTAACTAATAAATCCAGCTTATGCTGCTGCAATTGCGACCGCAAACCCTTTTTTAAAACCTTGATTCAAAGATCCCAAATTGACAACAAAATAATGTATACAAGTGAGAAGCAACTCTCACCCATAAGATAACTTTTGGGATTAAGTTTGGCTCACTATTTAAAAAACAGCTCGGGGCTACAATATTGGCTACAAGATCAAGGTTTTATAAAGTCTTTGCAACCACAATTGCAGCCACATTTTCCAATATAATGTCAAAGATCACATTTGCGAACCACAATTGTGGTTGCATTTGTCGGCAATTTTCAGCAATGTCAAGGATCATGACGACTACAATCTGCAACTGCAACCACAATTGCAGCCACATTTGTCATCCATTCCCCTCGATGTCAAGGATCGCGATAAAACCATAACAACAATTTCGGCTGCATTTGCCCACAATGCCAAAGACCGGCAACCACAGTTACAGCAGCATTTATCCGCAATTCCATGCAATGTCAAGGATCACAACACAATTTAAAACCTTGAGGACTCAGAGTCCAAATTCTAAGACCTCGATCAAACCTAGTCTAACCAAAGTATCACATCATCCAAAAAACATCTTTCACACATCAACTTACCCTCAGAAATCCTGATGGCGAGCCCGAAATCCGCAAGCTTGATCTTCCCGGCCGCGGTGAGCAAGATATTCTCAGGCTTAATATCTCTATGCACGACACCCATATCATGGCAATACTTAACCACCAACATCACCTCCTTCAGTATCCCCGCCGCCACGTGTTCCGAACACGGCCCCTCCTTCATCCTATCAACCAACCTCCCTCCAGAACACAACTCCATCACAAGATGCCAACACTCCTCATCCTCATACACCGCCTCCAGCGTCACCACCCCAGGGTGCCCCGACAGGTGCTGCATTATCTCCACCTCGCGGTGCACCGTCTCCTCCCCCTTCCTCAGCGTCTTGCACGCGTGCTCCGCGCCGTTCGCACGTGCGCGGCACACCGTCACCGACCCGAACTTCCCCTGCCCGATCGCGCTGCCCCCGGTCACGTAGTCGTCCTCGATCCTCACGCTGCGCCCCATCTGCGTGGCCTTGTCGATGCAACCTATCTTCCGCTTCAAGCCCCGCGACGGCGTTAGGAATAACGACGCGCCGCGTGACGGCGGCACCGTCGCCACGACGCCGTCTTCCCTGCACCGTTTGATCAACCGCGAACGCCGCTCAAGGGAGTAATGCGACTTCGAAATCTCATCCGGCAAGTTCGACCGTCCACTGGCCTCGCTTTCCTTTCGTTTCTTTTTCATTTTCATTCGACGATCGCGTTCAAGGAAAATGCACGATCCTGTTTCCCGGCAAAAAAACACACTTATTAGAAGAAAAGAAAAGATTATGCGATGTGATGAATAGATGGAAAACCCTAGAAACGAGGGGTCGGAGATTGGGAAAAATGCGTGAAGCAGTGAGTGAGTGTGGTTACTTACTTACCGTACGACACGCGAGAAAAGAGAAAGACGGTGTTAGTTTGTTTTTTGTTCTGTGGAGTGAGTCACTGAGTCAAGAGGGTCACACACTCTTTATCCTTAGAGGGCGGGATTTTGATTACTCATTTGGTTACTACTTTTTAATTTTTATAATTTGAATATTTTATAATTTAATTCTTTTTTATCTATATAATTTAAAAATAATTTTTTTAGATTTATAGTTTGTATTTTGATTTTTTTTAATTTTTATAATTTAAAAGTGATATTTTTATTTTTATAATATGTATTTTAATTATAGTTCTTATTATAAAATATATATATATATAAATAATTAACTACAAATTAATTATAAATTATCTTACAATAAATTAATTATGAATTATTTGTTAATTTTTTTACAGTTAATATTATTTATATTTTGATGATAAAAATTAAAATATAAAATTAAAAATACTATTTTTAAATTATAGAAATTAAAAAAAATATAAATTATAATAATTAAAAAAATACTTTCAAACTAACAGAAAAATTAAAATATAAATGATAAAAGTTAAAAAAAATTATTTTTAAATTATAAAGAATAAGAAATAATAAAAATATAAGAAGTAAATGACTCATTAAACCTTTTATATATATATATATACAAGGGATATATAAGGGGATATTCGGTATTTGTTCTGGTGTGGGCTTGACTACGATAAGGTTTCGTTGTGGGCGTTGATGATTTTGGCGGCACGGGGGATTCGGCGTTTACGTGACGTGGTGTTTCCGTTATGGAGTGACGGAAAGCGATTGTTGACACGTGTGTGGACAAACTGTGCCCTGTGCTGTGCTGACTCGTATACAAATCTAGCCCGGTTAACACGTCATTTGGGTGGCTAGAGTAGATATTTTTTTCCATGATTAATCAAAATAGGTGTTTTAGAAAGGTTTTGTTAGGGCATGTTCCCACGACGGAAACAAGAAAAAAAAATGACAGTTCTGACTTGAAAATAATTATATTGATATAATTTATATATTATTTAATTATGTGATGTGACTTATATTACTACATTGGATAATTTAAATTTTTTTATTTTTGTAATAAAAATTTAATAAATTTTTCACAAATTTGATTTTTTTATTTAATATTTTACTAAAAGATATTTTTATTTTAAATTCATTCATATTTTTTCAGATTTTAAACTTGGTCTATACTTTTCTATTTATAGTCTTTTTCATCATCAATAGTAGAACATTTCTGTGTGCTTCTCTCGCGTCATGCCTCCTATCCGGCCACTGACCACGGTTGTATAATAGTTCTCGTCTTTCTATTTCTTAGGTAAAAATTGAGTATTATTAATATTTTTTTTTTACCTTTAAATGTTTTAATTATATCTAATAAATTGATTTCATAATTATTTTTCATCTAACATTAGAATAAATATATCTTTTATCCAAGATTAGAATAAATATATCTAATAAAACTTTAAAATATATATATTTTTATCTTTATTTTTATTTTTTCAATTATTGAATTATATATATATATTAAGTATTTTATATAAATAAATATTATATATATATATATATATATATATATATATATATATATATATATATATATATATTGAATACTGAATTGAATAGATATTGATATTGATTAGAATTAAATATTAGTATTAATATTAATATTGAATATTGATTGGTATTGATATCGATTAAAATTAGAATTAGATGTTCCTAAACCCTTTCATATGAACGGGAACACAGAACATGTTAACTTTCCACCGTATTATTTCGTCAAATTGAGCCAGGGGTCAGTTTTACAAATTTTTTTTGGAACTAGGTTTGTTTTGAAAGTAATTACCAAGAGTCTGTTTTTCAAAACTTTCCGTCATTACTATAAGCGAAACATGACGTGGCAGGCATTTCGCCGGTGGGGTTGATGGGGTTGACAAAATAGACATAGCATTTCGTCATTGGGGTTGGCGAAACAGGCACCCATCACGCCGATAGCAGGCACAGCAGCAGGTTTTGTTGGTGGTATTAGCGAAATAGGCTAGGTTGCAGGTGAGGGTTTTCGTTGTTGACGTGGCGCGCATGCAATGGCCAAATAGAAAAAAAATATATACTAAAATTAAAAAGGATTTTAAAAGGAAAGAAAAAATATATAATAAAATTAAAATATTAACATAATAAACGAGAATTAATTTTTCTGAACATAAATGAAAAAAAAAATATTAACTCTCATTTATTATGTAATTATTTAAAATTAATTTAATTATTATGTAATTAAAAAGGAAAGAAAATAAATGGAAATAAATGAATTATCCGTCATTTATTATGTAATTATTTAAAAAGGAAGAAGAGAAAATAAATAGAAAAAAATGTAATTATTTAAAATTAATTTGATTAATGGAACTTCGTATTTTAAAAAAAATATATTAAAAAAATATGTTTTTTGGTTAATAATTTTTAAGAAAAAATATATTATTTAAGAAAAAAAAATGCGAAGTAATATTTTTGAAAAAATATGTAATTATTTATTTTAAAAATATGTAATATTTTTAACTAAAAAAATACGAAGTTCCATTAATCAAATTAATTTTAAATAATTACATATTTTTTCTTTCCATTTATTTTCTCTTCTTCCTTTTTAAATAATTACATAATAAATGAAGGATAATCCATTTATTTCCATTTATTTTCTTTCCTTTTTAATTACATAATAATCAAATTAATTTTAAATAATTACATAATAAATGAGAGTTAATATTTTTTTCGTTTCATTTATGTTCAGGAAAATTAATTCCCATTTATTATGGTAATATTTTAATTTTAATATATATTTTTTCTTTCCTTTTTAAAATCCTTTTTAATTTTAGTATATATTTTTTTCTTGTTTGGCCACTGTATGCGCGCCATGTCAACAGCGAAACCCTCACCTGCAACCTAGCCTATTTCACTAATATCACCAGGCGAAACCCACTACTGTCATGCCTGCTGTCGACGTGATGAGTACCTGTTTCACCAACCCAATGGCGAAATGTCATGCCTGTTTCGCAAATCCCATTGGCGAAATGTCATGTTGTCCCTGCCACGTCATGTTTCGCTTATAGTAATGACAGAAAGCTTTGAAAAACAGACCCCTTTGATAATTACTTTCAAAACAGACCTAGTTCCGAAAAAAGTTTGTAAAATTGATCCCCTCGGGTAAATTTGCCGTCTTATTTCCATGCTTCAGTCATCTTCGCTTCTAAACCATGGTTGATAGAACCAGTAATTTGCTTGATGCAACTCCCTGTTACATTCTCCTATTTTCTCCCAAACAACCAAAGCATCAGGTGCAACAAGTGTTCTCTCCAAGAGATGGAAAACCACTGATGCTCTGTCCCCACTCTCTATTTTGATGACCAAAGCTACTTCTATGACATAAATAATTGTAAATATTTTTTTTCTCTAATTTGTTTAAAAAAAGATAAAAAATTAAAAATATATTTTGAAATTTTATTACACATACTTATTATAATCTTTAATAAAAGATATATTTATTCTAACGTTGAAGGAAAGATAATTATGAGATCAATTTATTAGATATAATTAGAGCATTTTATTTTTTTAATGCAAAGAAAAAACATATTAATAACACTAAGTTTTTACAGAGGAAATGCATAGACGAGAGCTTTTATGCAATTGTGGTGAGTGGTCAGGTAAGAGGCATGACAAGAAGCAGCTTGTGGAAAGTGCTCTATTGTTGAGGTTTAGAATTAGAAAGAATAGAAATTAATTAATGATAAAAGTGTCTTTTAATAAAATATTAAATTAAAATTAAAAATATTAGATTTGCAAAATAATCCTTGGACTTTAATTGTAAAAAATAAAAAAATTATCTAATATGACGATGTAAGCCACATGACATTACATTATTAGATAATACATAAGTTACAACGATGTGAGTTATTTTGAAGTCATATTAAAGTAGCAAGCAAGTTTTAAATTTTGGTGTGAATCTCACACTTGTATACTCTATTCTAAATTAAAACTTTCATCTTAATTTAATTTCTTTCATTTTCTTTTCTCTTTACCGAGTGCTACCTTAGCATTCATGTCTTAAGCAAAGACAAGTTCTCAATGGTAGAATTTAGTTTTAATTATGTTCTTTTGATTTAAGCAAAGACGATCTGGTATAGCATTTGAGACCTTTATTTAATATTTTGTGTCTGAGATTCTTCCATGCAGAAAAAATTCTCCTTGGATCTGTCCTATGAATAATAAATGAAGTCTATAATCTGGAAAATACTAATCATCATCAAAAGACACGTTTTGTTGTTGTAGACATGCTATGATGAAAGAAATAACATCCCTATTGGAGTACAAGACATGCTAACCTATCAACATGGACTTTGCATGAAGAAGAGACGTGTATTAAATGCTCCAATGGACTCAAGATTTCAAACGAAGATCAAAGTGAAGAACCAAACTGTTGTGAGACAACAAATACTTGAAGATGAAGACTATATATAGAAGAAGCTTTGAAGAAATAACACACGAATCAACTATGCGATCTTATTATTTCATTCTTTCTTGTAAATTTTTTTGTAAATTCTTGTAAAGATATTAAGCTCTCAAAGCATTTTGTATACCTTGAGAGAAAAGACTAAAAATGTTAAGTGATATATTTGTCTATAAAACGATCACATATTTAGTCAGTGTAAAATCTTCCAACAAATCTTGTTGATTTGTTTAGAGCCAACAATGACTTGGTAGGATAAAGAATACTAGGTTTAAGTCAAGCTTGGGGTAGAGCTTGCAAGTGTAAGAGCTAGAAGTGGTAGTGAACAATACTTGTAATTGTAACTTTGATAAGTTAGTGAAAATTTTGTGGTTGGCAAAAATTGGACGTATCTTAGATTTAAGATGAACCAATATAATTCTTTGTGTGCTTCTTTATATTTCTTGAACTGACAAGGGATTTGAATTTGTTTTTAGATCTTATATCTTCATTTATTACAAAGAAAATTGTTTTTCTCATTGTCTAATAAAGTCTTAATCAAAACCTTTTTAAGTGGTTATGAGTTTATTTGCATCAGATGATAAATGTGTTTTCAGTCTTAGAAAAGTTTTAAATTTTTACAATTTAATCCCCCTTCTTATGTTATTTGCTTCAACACTAGATCTTTTGTTCTTCATTGTTGGGTCATGTCTTAACTAACAGACCTCCTCTTTGAAGTGGAGAGTGACAAGAGACCACACTAAGGTCTTTGTCTTCTTGATTGCCTAGGTTGTAGATGATTAACTTCTTATTAGAGTAAGGATCAAACCTTAGTCTTTATCTTCTTAGTTGTCTAGTGTTAACTCATTGACAAGTGCACCAAATTGTCTCAAGTAGTAAAGTACTCGGAAGTCGAAGTGTCGAATCCACAGAGACTTGTTTGTACTTAAATTGATACAAACCCAATTTACAAGTAAGAGATAAGAAATTTAAATGTGAAATTTAAAGAAAGTAAGAGATAAGGAAATTAAAATAGAAGATAAAAAGTGGTAGCAAATAAGATAAAGATTTTTTTAAAAAAAAAAGATAAGAGATTTAAAGATGAAAAAATAAAAGATAAAATAGATAAAAGATTTAAAGATAAGAAAAGTTAAAGATAAGGTGATGATAAAAAGATAATTCAGAATGTAAATATGTTTGAGCCTAGCATACCAAAACTACTTGTGATGTAGTGTTAATGATTTTTTCTATTTAATGATATCTCCATTTCCACCCACATCTAATAAGATATTTTATATTTGGTTTCCCGCATGAAGAGCCTAATTTATCTATTATTTTCTCCCAAATTTCTTTGCAAAGATAAAAATAATAAATCACATTAAGATTAGAGATGCATGAAATAGGCTAAACGAATATCAATCTATTTCTAGCAATGATTTCATTTAGATACCATTTCCCAGTTCTCTAGAAAATAATTATTTTTCAATGCATTATCCCTAATGACCAGACCATAATAAACAATTAAGCACATAAAAGAAAAATAGAAACATAATTGCATTAAATAGATAATAAGAAAGAGTTACATTACAAGAGTTGGCCTTCGAGGCTCCCAACAATGGGGGTTTAGCCTCTCATCACCATGAGAGACTTTACATTTTAGGGACTGATGTGGATAAAAGAAGAGGGATGAATAGATGAGGAAAAAGGGATAATGGACATAGATAGAGGGTTTCTCCTATTAGAGATGCTTAGGCTTGGGATGTATTCATTAGAGAGCTTTGAGTCTCTGTGTCCCGATGTGTAGGTGTGTAGAGATTGGTGTCTTTCTCCTTTGCTTCCTACTCTTTTTATAGGCCTAAGGTAACTTAATTTCCACGCGACCTCGCGCTTAGCGCGAAAGCCCGTGCTAAGTGCGTCTTTGGGCTTCTTCATGGGCCTTTTTGCACTAAGCGTGAACTGGACGCTAAGAGAGGAGACACACTGAGTCTGTCTTGTGTGCTAAGCGAGCTGTCTCAATCTTCAACTTTTTCTTTAAGGCTTTTTCTTCAAGTTTTTGCATCAATTTTCCTCCAAAGCACTTGAAATCTTATTCTTTTAACTCCTGCTAATAAAAAACTACAAAGATATTAATTTCTTTATTATTTTAATAAAAATAACGGTAAAGTAAAGAAATTGCAATCATTCTTAGCCAAAATTGACTATCAAATTAACTCAAATTTTGCAGTTATCAACTCCCCCAAATTAAGACCTTTGCTTATCCTCAAGACAAGTTCTGAATGTACCAACACATGAGATAACTGTGAATCCTTTCAATGGTTGATCCTGAGTTTGCATTTGTCTTGCTCATGCTCTCCTACAACCTAAGATAAGGTGGTCATTAATTTCATTCGGCCGAGGTTTCAAAAACAATTTATTTCATTAGGCTCAAAAATGTGCAAGGGATTCATTCTAGTAACAGGTTGGCTATTTGGCTCAGTGACTAAGAAATAAAAAACAAGGCCTTGATCATTTCCTCCTTATGTATGTACTCAACCGTCTAAGAATCATGCAAAATCAGGAAATTAAGAGCAATTGTTCTTTCACAGTTATAAGGTTACACATCTCACCGGACATTTATGAAGTGTTCGGCTTACCATACCATAATTTCCGTTTAGATGTGCTAACCTCTTCACTTTTATGCTTTTGATTCATACTTCATCACTCACAATAACGCCTGCTCACACAAAAATCATAATTTTCACAATCATTTCATCAGTACACAATATACCTCATTAATTAATTCATCCAAAACAAGTCGTAGTTAATTACTGATTTCCTTTGTCTCTATCAGTAATTGCCAATGAGTTAACAAGATAGAATGCCACAATTACTTGTGATGTAGTGTTAATGATTTTCTCCATCTAATGATATCTGCATTCACCCACATCTACTAAGACATTCTATCTTTGGTTTCCCGCATGAAGGGCCTAATTTATTTATTCTTTTCTCCCAAATTTCTTTGTAAAGATAAAAATAATAAATCGCATTAAGATTAGAGATGCATGAAATAGGCTAAACGAATATCAATCTATTTATAGCAATGATTTCATTTAAATACCCTTTCCCAGTTCTTTAGAAAATAACTATTTTTCATTGCATTATCCCTTAAACACTATATGGATAGTCAGACCATAATAAACAATCAAGTACAAAAAAGAGCAATAAAAACATGGTTGCATTAAATAAATAATAAGAAAGAGTTACGTTACAAGAGTTGGCCTCCGAGACTCCCAACAATGGGGGTTTAGCCTCTCATCCATGAGAGACTTTACACTTTAGGGTCTGATGTGGATAGAAGAAGAGGGATGGATAAATGAGGAAAAAGGGATAATGGACATAGATAGAGGATTTCTCCTATTAGAGATGCTCAGTCTTAAGATGTATTCATTAGATAAATTTCACAGTTATCATATAGGTCTTAACTAGTAGACTTATTGTTTGAGTGGGGACCATGCATAGGTCTTTGCTCGGAAAAAAAATTGAGATTTCAACATTCGAGGTATAGTTCCCTTTTAATTGCTTCAATAACTTGCAAAAAATTCCCATGCCTTGTAATAGTTCCCTTTTAATATAAATTTTACATATATTTTAATATTATGAATAAACATTTACATAAAAAGCATTTTTTAGATCATTCAAAGTGTCTAGAATATCTAATGAGTGTAACATGGTTGGCAACACACATGTACTTTGTGGGGGAAGAACTTGGGCTTGATTCCCACAAAATGCATCCTTAAGGAGGGGGCATAAAAGTGTAACTAAATCCTAGATGAATGATTAATTACATAATTGACCAAAAGGATACGAGCTAGTAAGGATACCTTAGAGTTCCACTAAGAGCCCAAGACTCTAATTAGAGAGGTTACAAAAAGAAATTACTAGAATTTTTTATATTCAAAAAATGTAGTTGGAAAGGAAAATCTCACTAAAGTAGCCAATCAGGTTTCCCAACAGATATTAATTATTGGCAAACTGAATGAATATTCCACATCAGTTAACATGGTTAAAAAAATATGACAATAAACACTTATATACTAATGACTTTTCAAGTATGATCTTTAAGTATAATTTAATTTTATTGCAGATTATGTTCAATCTTGTTATGAATGTAACGACTTTTTTTTATTGTGATCATATTATTTCAATGTTCCAAATAGAGTTTTTTCCTACTACACATGTTGTTGTGGACTAGAATCATCATAATTGGTTAAGACAGGATTGACATTGGCATGAATCCAATCATTAAGAATCTTCTTAGCACAAATGATTGGGGCATCAAGGGAGTTTATGACTTAATCCCAAAGTCTCTCATTTCAACTTCTCCAAATTCCCCATATGATTATACTAGCATTCTTTTGTTGTTCCTTGTCCATCCTATGAAGCAGTTTAAACCAAAGCTCAGAAAGCAATTCACATTCGTTCATGAAAGGGTCTATCAAGTGCCAAAGTTGAGCAATCTACCAACATTGTTGGGTATACTAACAATCAAGCAAAACATGCCAATTGTTCTCTAGGCCCATGTTACATAGGATACAACCATATGGGCAATCAACTTCCCTACTTCTCATCTTGATTCAAGTTAGGATACAATCTCAACACACCCTCCATAAAAAGAATTTCACCTTTGTAGGGATCTGAATATTCCACAACATCCTCCAACTTCCATTAACTGGTTCATAAACTTGGTTAAGTATACTCTCCATACACAATCTATACGTTGATTGAACTATATACTGACATTTTTTTTACTAGGACCCCAAATCATTCTATCCTTATGCAGGTTTTGAAAAGGAACACTCTTCATTATTACGTTTGCGTCTTCTTCTCCAATTAGCTCTATAAGGAGGTTTTGATTCCAAGTTTTGCTTGTTTGGCTTATAATATCATTGGCCTTTAGATCATGAAAAACTACATGATAATTATTTTTAAATATGAGAATTCCCTTACCTATCATCCAAGGCTTCTTTAACACACTAATCTAGGAGCCTGACCCCACTCGCCATCTATAACCTTCCCTCAGTAGAACATGTGAAGCACAAACACTTCTCCAAACATAAGATGGATTGTGACCAATCACCGTGTTCAAAAACCCCCCTCTTAGTAATATTTAACTTTGAAAGTTCTTGTGAGTAAAATGTTTGGGTGGGATTAAAAATTTCACCCCTACTTCCCTAGTAATGCCAAGTTGAAAACCATAAAGGTTTCGAAAATCGAGCCCTCAATCTTTTTTCTGACCTGTCAATTTGTCCCAAGCCATCCATTTTATTCCCTTGGCTTCCCTTTTCGATGTTCCACATTAGTACGAATTTAACACTCTTTGAACTTCCTCACATAAGAATGGAGGAAATAGGTAAATACTTATACTATACGTTGACATAACCTGGGCCACTGACTTAATGAGAACATCATGACCCACAATGAAAATGAACCTCCCTCTTTAGTCATTAAGCTTCTTCCAAATCCTTTCTTTGATATAATTAAATGTCGTCGTCTTACTTCTACCTATAAGGATAGAAAGCCCTATGTACTTCTTTGGGCCCTTACCTTTTTGCACTCATAGCACCTGAATAATCTCCCTATGATCCTGTTGTTTGACATTGCTGTTGAAAAATATCTCGAACTTGTGTAAATTAAGGGCCTGACTAGATGCACGCTCATAAGCACCAAAGATGTCCTTCATCTTCACACTTTTAACAATGATTGCCTTAAAAAAAAACTTTCATCTATGAAGAGCATATAAGAAACAATAGGGGCTCACTTACAGATTTTGATGCCATTAATATCTCCTTGTCCTTCCAGTTTCCTAATAAGTGATGATAACCCTTTCTATTATATCTTATTCTCTCTTTCTACACATTAATTTTTTTATTATGCCATATTTGTCCTCCATTTCCTTCAGTGTCAAGGATCGCGATAAAAACAAAACTCATCTTGATTACAATAGATAAGCATAAAAGGAAGAAAGCGTAATGCAAACGCAAGAAGTAGAATAAGATGAATCATTGTGTTGTTTGATTGAATAATCATAGATCTTTTGCAACATCTTCAAAATCAAAGTAATAAGGTAAAATAAATAAGAGTAAATTACACTCGCACTCCTTGTGTTTTTCTCAAATTACACCAAATATCCCTCCCTTTTTTTACATTATGTTTACCCCCCCTTCTGTTAACGTCGTTAACTAACATCAATTGAAATATGTGAGTAGAAAAAATTGCCCTAACATCTTTGTTACACTCGCACCTCTTGTGTTTTTCTCAAATTGCACCCGATATCCCTCCCTTTTTTATATTGCTTTTACCCTCCTTTTTGTTAACGTCATTAACTAATGTCAATTGAAATATGTGAGTAGACGAAATTATCCTAACATCTTTATTAAATACTCAACAACAAATTAACAATTAACCCTGTGAATGAACATTTCTTAAGACAATAACAATTTTTCCTTTAATATTTGTGACTTTTACTTCATTGTTGGTGACACTTGAAAAATATGCAGATGTTGATTGAGACATTATATCAAATACCTAGCCATCAAAAATAAATATTTTAAAGAAAGGAGTTAAAAACACAAATGCAGGAGCAAAACACTAAAATTTGAAGCAAAAAACCATATTCAATCAATAGGCATGGTTGAGAACACGTTCAACAAAAATGCAACAACCAAATGACTCAACATGCACAAAAAAATTGAACTAAAATGAAGAAGAAGAAAAAAAAGGAAGAGTGTTAACACATGCATACCTATAAGGTGGGTTCATGTCCAACAAAAAGTTAGATTTCCATCCAATTAGAGAAAAAAGAAAAAGAAGGAAGAATGTTAAAATATTTTTAGGTTGAAAATGATGTCATGTCTTTTATGGAATTAAGAGAAAGAAGATGAGAGTATTTTAAACTTAAACTTTCATTAAAAGACATGTAATTAACATGTGTTTACTTTCTGTTAAATTATTAAATGATGTTTAGGAGAGAAAATGGTCTGAGTGTAATATAAACTAAACAATTAAAAGATTTTTTGTAAGGTGTAAAAAGTGAGGGGTGTCAGGTGTAATTTGAAAAAAACATAAGGGGTGCGAGTGTGAGGAAGAAGATGAAGGTATTTTATATATAAATTTTCATTAAATGTTATGTGATCAACATATGTCTATCTTCTATTAAATTATTGAACGATGTTCATGAGGAATGTCATATGAGTGTAATGTGAACTAAACAATTAAAAAAAAATTTGTAGGGTGAAAAAAAGGAGAGATATTGAATATAATTTGAAAAAAAAACATAAGAGATACAAGTGTAATTTACTAAATAAATAAAATATATTTTTTTAGTTGTTTAACAAGTGCCTTTTGCAATTGTACACAAAAAAAACAAACAAGTGGCATGGTTTGTATGATGTAGATATAACGGATCGTATTTATATCTAATTTTGAGAGAAACAATTTTTAAGGTCCAATAAGAATTTATAACCTTCTACTCCACACTCATACACACCTTACTTTTAGAAGAGGAAAGAACGAGAAAGAAGAAAGCTAGGAGGTGAATGAGAAGGAAGAAATGATACCACACCCATATCTAGGATTACATTACGAGTGTATTTTCATTTTTAAGGTCCAATAAGAATTTATACCCTGCTAGTCCACATTCATACACACCCTACTCTTAGAAGAGGAAAAAGTGAGAAGGAGGAAAGCTAGGAGGTGAACGAAGAGGCGAATGAGAAGATAGAAACGATACCACACCCATACTTGCTTGGCTTTGAGACAAGAAATGAAAATATGCCAAGAGGATTCAATTTCATTGGGACAAAAAACACAACCAGGAGGACAATGGATACCTTTTTGTTGCAATCTTTCACGTGTGGGCAAACAACATCTAAGAACTCTCCAAACAAAATGCTTGATCTCTGGTGAAACTTGTAACTTCCAAATATCAAGCCAATTCCCATCTATCTTGAGATGCTCGGTGTCGAGGATATATATATCATTCATGATATTGTGATAAACGGATTTGACACTATTTGATCCATCATTGTCATGCCTCCATAGGAGTCATCATGGTCCAAGAACAACAAAGGGATTTTCTGATCAATTGTTTATTCCATTCTTGACTGTCTTGATTAATGAGGTTGACAACTGTTGAATTTTCAAGACCTGTAGGGGAAGAAATAGCAAAAAGACTTGTTGACTACAACCATATCTAAGATTACATTATGACTTGCATAAGCTTTTGTCCTTTTCATCTTTGTTTTTTAAATTAAATTTCATTTTTAAAAAATCATTATGTTCAAAATAATATCATATTTATCATAAATCCAAAATATAAATTATATATTAAAAGTATTCATTCATTATTAATTTTAATTATTAAAAAATAAACAAACAAACATGTATTGCTCCAATATCCCAAAATAGACGTTAAGAATGCACTGATCATAGAATATATACATTAAAAATATTGACAATACATTTTTTTTCACATACTCGTGTTGGCATTCCTTAAAATTTATTTAAAATAATATTTAAGTCTATGTAATAAAAAATATAATTATTTATTTTATATAACCTAAAATTTAAAATAAATAAATATTTTTGAACATATAAATTATATTTTAAATTTATGATAAATAATATATATATTATAATACAATATTATTTATAATTATTAATAATTTTAAAAATATATTAAAATTCAATTTAAAAATAATAAAAGATAGATTGAGAAATAAAATACTAAAAAATTTATAAAAAAATCTCTCATTATTATTTTTTAGAAACTCCCTATCGAAAAATATCTCACAAAGACATCATTTTTTTAATTTATATACAGAGAGAATTATAAAAATATAGTAAAATTAATTAAATAAGGATATATTATACTCATTTTATATAAAAAAAGTTATATACTCACACAATTTTATAACTTTCAACCAATCTCAATTAATAATAGACAATATAATAAAAATATTAAAAATGAATCCCTATCGCTTCACATATTAAAAAAGATGTCTTTTAGCTATATGTTAATTGGATTGCAGTCTTGTAGATTCCTTCACATCTCACAATTTCATTATATTATTTTAGGTAAATAGTGTTGAAAGTATATGAAAAATTAAATTTATATTTTTAAATATGTAAAAAATATATTAAATTAATCCTAATTTTAAGGATAATTTAATGATAAATTAATTTATAAATTTTACAACTTAATATCAAATTAATAATATAACTTTGGGTCAAATTAATAATATTATAAATTAATAACATAATTAATTTATCACTTTTTACACAATTCACACTTTGTTAAACGAATTTTACTATTTATTGTATTATTTCTTATCAGACAATTTCATTTTATTATATTAATTATATTATACAAGTCAAGTTGTTCTAAATTTTTACCCCTTGGCAAAACGCAGCGTAACGATAGCGAACACAACACAACACACAGAACGCAGTGAGAGTAAAGAGAAGCAGTTTCGGTCTCACTCAGTAAACAATGGGCGACTTCACGGTTGCGTTAAACCCTCCCAAAACCTTCCGCGCCGATATTCTCCTATCCACCACCAACAACCGCACTTCCCCGGCGGCGCGTGGCTTTCAAACCGTACTCGCGTTCAAACCACCGCGCGCTTTTCGAGGAATCCGCGCTTCGGTGATGCCAAGAGAGGGTCAACAAGCGTCTCTCGGAGACGCCCTTGTCAACACTCCGCGCCGAAGCGACTTCGTTGAGGCCATCAGAAGAACCGCCGCACTCTCCAGCTGCCTCTCAGAAACGAGCCTCCACGCCACCGTTCCCGGCCTCGAGTCCAAAACCCGCGGCAAAGTGTGAAACGATTATTTATTTATTTATTTGTTCGTTTATTTATTGGTATAATGTGTCATTTTGATTGAGAAGTTGTTTGTTATGCGTTGGCAGGTTCGAGATATATACGACGCTGGGGATTACCTCGTTTTGGTGACCACTGATCGGCAGAGTGCGTTTGATCGGATTCTTGCTTCCATTCCTTTCAAAGGCCAGGTTTGTGATTCGATTCAATTGTTTAGTTAGGTTATGTTTAACAAAATTAACTGAAAATTTAACTTATTTAAATTACAAGTTTTTAGTAAAACTAATGTTAAAGCATCTCAAAAGTGTAAAATGACCCAAAAAACAAGAAATAAAATCGTGATTTATTTAAAAAGGTTAATTAGGATATTTGATGAATATACTAAAGATAAAAAGGAAGAAAATATATATAGTTAGCGTTTCAAAAAATGCTAGAAGCTATTAAAAAAAAATTATTTACCAAATAGTCAAACAAACTTTTTAACTAATAAAAAAAGCTAGAAACTAGCTGAAATGACATGTCTAACATAGCCTTAGATTGATGATGGTTATAGAGGAACACACCCTCACTAACTGTTGGCATTCGATAATCTGATATTTTGCCTCCCAATTGCAGGTTCTCAATCAGACGAGTTTGTGGTGGTTTGAAAGAACTAAGCATATCGTCTCTAATGCGGTTGTATTGGCTCCAGATAACAATGTTACAATAGCTAGGAAATGTTCAGTTTTCCCAGTTGAGTTTGTTGGTGAGTAAGTTTACTAATTCAATGACTTACTTGATTAATGCTGATTCATTTTCTGTGATTGACACTTTTATTTTCTCTCACTATATAACTTGAATGAGTGTATTGTGTAATTACAGTTTTTCCATTTCCATTTTATTTTGTAATATCATGTCATCTATTGGAGTTAGTGGGGACCTGACCGATCATATGATGTGTCTGAACTCTGAACTTAAATACTGAATCCTCACATGATCAAATTTCTAATTGGAAATGCAAATACTGTTTTTTGAGAAGTGAAAATAACAAATATTTTTGTGCTTTTCTGGTTAATTATTACTGAATGCTTTGATTGATAGCTATAATGATTGTTGATTGATTGGCATATTAAACTGGAGCCACTTAAACATATTCATTCTTTTACTGCTATGAGATACTCCGGTCCTTTTTATAAGAAACAAGTGATAGGAGTTCTTATGCTCAAAAAGGTAACTAGGGAAAAGAATAGGATAACATTGTGGATATGTCCTTGGCTGGCATTTTGTTTAATTATTTTGGAAGAGCATCCATAAGTAATTGACCTAAAAAAATTGCAGTCTCTGTTCATAATTATTTAGTTTATTTTGTGTTTTGGCTGAAGATCCACATATTGGAAAATTGGATTACCATCTGTTGACACTTATGTTATTGGCTTGTAGCTAGAGGGTTTGTCACTGGAAGTACTGATACATCTCTATGGACAGTCTACAATAAAGGCGTTCGGAACTATTGTGGAAATGTCATTCCAGATGGTGAGATTTCTCAATTGTGTCTCGTTCTTAAAATATATTTGTCTCCTTATCTAATAGGATATTAGCACATGACAGGAATGGTAAAAAATCAGAAGTTGCCTAAAAATATACTCACTCCAACAACCAAGGCTGCAGATCATGATGTTCCTATCACTCCAGATGAGGTACGATGTACGATGCCTAGTTTATCATTTGCAACCAGCTTTTTCTCTATGGCTGAAGTTACAACAAAGGATGAGTTTCACAGGCTATGTTCCATGGATACATGTAAAATACTGAGTAAGGGTATGGGATTTAAAAAAAATCTAGGGTACGGCTACAGTAATATAAATTATGCTTATTTGTGTGTTTTTTTTTTATCATTTATATAACATTTTATTTTTTTTATATATGTATATTTTTTTGAAGTTTATATTAACATACTCTTACCTTAGATTTTTGAAAAATCCAATATCTCATACCTGGTACCATACTTGTATTCATGCATGCAACATAGCTAGTTAATTTATCCTAACTTGGAATTGAGGGATAAATATATAGGATAGGTTACTGATTCTCTTATAATATTGTCTTGCACTATCAATTAGTTCCCAGACCTCCTTATAAAAAAAGGGATGCTTGTATTATAAATCGTCAATGCTGTTCTCTTCTCAATATGCTTTATATTGCAGTTTTTAAATTTTTTGTCATTCTGTGAAAATGTCATCCAAGATCAGTGAAGCTCATTCTGCTTAATAGAAATGATAAGCAATATTATGATCATAGATTTACTTGTTAAAGGTGGAGTCTGGAGTGGTGGACTAACCTGGTAAGTTGGTAAAAGGAAGCATGAATATAACTATATAAGCCTAAGATGTTCCCATGATTATTAATAGAATATTTTTGTACTATCCCTTGTTCTTGGAGTTACTAAGGTGTGATGGTGAACTTCCAACAAATTGATTATCATTTCATAATAATTTTTTATTTCACATTCTTACTTTTGTAATGCATTTCCATTGCAGATTATAGACAGGGGACTGATGACTCGAGCTGATTATGTAGAAGTTAGTGAAAAAGCATTATCCTTGTTTGAATATGGGCAGGTAATTATGATGTCCAGGTCATTTTCAAATTTGGGAAATAAAGCACACAATGAAGTCCCTTCTCATTGTAGCCAGTAATATTGCACTTATAAAATATGATATCTTTTTTCTCTTGCACTGAAATAGAAATCATTTTTAAATAATGAGATAGTATATATAAGGCAGCATTATCTTTTATTTGGTTTAAATAGATAATTTGTTAGTGACTCATTTACATACTGAAGAATAAAAAAAAGACTAAGTATTATGGTTTAATTTTTCAATGATGTTTGTTCTAAAGTTATATGGGTATACTCTTACGCTAACACCAGTAGACAATGTAAAGATTGTTGTGCTCTGGAAGAGAGTTCCACAATGATATACATATTCACATATTTTCTTTTAAGTTAGTTAGTTACACCTTTGGTTATGATATTGGGTGGTTCAACTACCAAGTTGGTTTTGCTTATTCTGTAGGAAATTATTTCTATTTTTTTCTTCACTTATTTGGTTCAGAGTGTTAGATAACCCATATTTAGTGGAATAATTAGTTAGTCTGGGAGTTGGAGGCTGAGATAATTAGAAAAGGAGGCATGTTGCCTAAATGCCTATAAATAATAAAAAGGTTGAGAGGGAGAGAGTGGCATCTTGTGAATTATGAAGAAATTCAGATTGTTGTGGGAGAGTCCAGGCCTCTTGAAAGTCCTGGGAATCATTTGTACTTTTTTCTGTTAATAGAAACCTTTTTTTTGCTTTCTTTAATTCTGATTCTGAACCATAGTGTTATATATTCTACATGAAAGGACCATAATTTCTAAAAGCTTCTATTTTATTTTTAAAAGTAGAAGGTAAAAGGATAATCCCATTACTTAAGCCTTTCTAGATCTCTTAGGAAGCACATAGGGTATAGGGATGCCTGATGCCGGATGTACCATTCTTGAAAATATAGAATATGCTGTATGCAGTGGTATGTTGAATAGTTAGATTGGTCTGGCCCCATGTTTTCTCATTTTTGTTTTTGCCATGCACAGTAGAGAAGAAATAGAAGTTAGAAACAGGAACACCATTCCTTAATTTTAAAATTAGATGGCTTTGTTAACAAAATTTGTGTAAGCTTGTTATCAAGGAAGGAAATGTGTCTCTGTAAAAGATTATTTGGTAAAAAAAACACATTATCCAACTTGTTTTCATCATTTGATGAAGGATCTTTGTTGTCCACAACAAAAGATGTCCAAGGCAAGTTGTCAATTAAAAAATTTGCATGTGTATGATGTAACTTGTTTCAAACTTTCAGTTATCCTTAAGTCAAACCACTTGTAAAAACATTATTCAATCACTGAAGTCATCATCATAATCCAACAGTGCTAATACCAATTCAGTCATTGACATAATTAAGTAATACTACTCTGGAGAAAAGTTTGCAACTTCAAGAGCTGCAGCCCACTCAAACATCTTCCATGATTTCTACCAATCTCACCTGCATACAAATTTCACTTTAAAGTGATGGAGATTTGTGTGTAAATCATCACTGACTAGTGACCAAATCTTGATTATATGATCTGTTCATCCAAGGTGCACAGTGTTCTCAAATCATTTATTTGATACTTGATAGCCTCGCTAGGAACATAGGTGGCTGATCCATCGATCGGTTACTTAATCCTGTGCGCACAATATATATTTTTACGGCTGTTAAGTTATTTCCCCCCTGCTTTGTTTCACTTTTCCATTTGGTTGACTTTGCAGCAAGTGGCTTTGGAGCATGGCCTCATATTGGTAGATACTAAGTATGAGTTTGGGAAGGCAAATGATGGTTCAATTATGTTGATTGATGAGGTTCAATGCTATCCCTGATGGATGATGCATACTGGATTCTCACATGCACTCACAGATTAAGTATATAGACGTGATAAATTTTTCTTTCCAAACTCCAGGTCCATACTCCTGATTCAAGTAGATATTGGATAGCCAATTCTTACCTGGAGCGCTTTCAAAATGGTCTTGAGCCTGAAAATATTGACAAGGTATTTTATGTGTATCAACCTTTGTTTTCTTCATAAAGTGAGTTGTGTTTTTCTCGCTAGTGTACAGATTTAATGCATGTTTGGCATATAGATTATTTTAGGAAAATAATTGCATATTTTTCAAAAGCTCTCTCAAGAGTCAAAATAAGCTTGAACCAAACATGTACTTATTGGATGCATCAGCTTCCATCTTTTAAACTTTTTTTTTAATGAAATATCGATAGTCAGCAATTTGCTAATATTTAAGAATCCATTTTTAGGAGTTTTTGAGGCTGTGGTTTATAAGTCACTGCAACCCTTATGAAGATGAGGTATTTTACATTTTATTACTGCTAATGGATTAACTTATAAGTTGTAAAGATGAATCACATCAAACTGCTGAATTTTATTTAGGTCCTTCCTGATGCTCCTGAAGATCTTGTCTGTGAATTAGCCTGGCGGTATGTCTACTGGCTCTAGTTCCTTTTACACTTGATATATTTTTGCATTGAATCTTTCGAGAAATTAACCTGAATATTATATGGTTATTACTTTATCAGACTTATTACTAATTATAATTAAGTAGTTATGCTCTGATTTTTTTTTTTTTTTGTAATAACCTGGCAGAGATTCAAGTGTCAGATTTGTAACTGTGTTATGTTTAATTCATATGTACAAATTTGGAATAGAAGAATTGTATCGTGTATTGTCCTCTTTTTTTTTTTTCTTAAATAAAAGAAGAAATTCAATTTGGAGGATAAGGGATGCCCGATATTGAGAAAAGGAATCAAATTACAAAGGAAAGAAGAAACCCTTCATTTTTTCCTCTTTGTTTTGTTTTGATTTTCTGAGCATGCTTATGCTTAGCATCTCTAAGCTGCCTAAGCTCTTCCATGCCAAAATGTATTGGTGATGAGTAGTAGTTGATGCCCTCTATGAATACGTGCTTTAAACTGCTGGTTTTATGTTATTTATTTTCTGTTACTAGCTTATATAGCCTATTTCATTCTGAATGATTTATAAGAGGTCGCGATTTATGTTTAAATGCGTTGCCAGAGCACAAGTATGAGAATCTCTCTCTCCACAATATATTGTAGCATTAGGTGATGAAAGGAAAACATTACATTGTTTTCCCATATGTGAAGAAAACTTATGGCATGTTCTTGCTTGTATGCATTAAAATGAATACAGTAATCATCAGTTTTGGTCTCCTACTTCCATGACATGTCTGTCCTATTTATGCTTGTTTACATCGATCTACTTTCTGTAAATTAACTTATGCTTGATTTTGGATACACTATTTTTCATCTTATTCATTTAAATGAGCATCATACTATTCTGCTGGACAGATACATTTTCTTGTATGAGACTATAACAAAATCAAAGTTTGAGGTGCCATCGACTGAGGTAATCCATAAATATTTTTTATTATACTATATAATGCAATCGATACTAATACAACTTTTCTCCTTGCAGGAGCCTATACATGACCGAATTACACGAAATGTTGCATCTGCACTGTCATCCCTAAAGTAGCCTGGGAAATTAGGGCCGTGCTGTAATTCTGTATTTTAATCTTTGTATAAACTATATCAAAAACTTAAATTAATGGAGAACTTCTCCAAGCAATTTTTTATTTTTCCAAAGTATAACATAAAGCAGAAAGGCAAAACAACAGATTCAGAAATTTGACACCTTGTCCTTGTGATTCCTTCTTTTTTTTTTTTTTTTTTTAAGAATAAAGAGCTGTTTCTGGAAGCAGAACCCAATGTGTTCTATGCCTTGTATATTTCCTTGTGACGGTATGGGAAGTAAATATTATCTGTTCTGTACGAGTTGTTATTTGCGCCTGTTACTACATGGTGCAATCTTTACCTTTCCTTTTTCTTTTTCTACCATTGTTTTATAATCCATTTAGCCTTCGGTAGGCAGCGCATATTGAAAATGTTACTTGTGTGTGTGTGTGTTTTATGTTACAATGCTTGTAATTTCAGTTATTAACTTATTATAACTTTTTTTTGCCAATAAAAAAAAATTGGACCCCATTAGCACCGAAGATAGATGTCAAAATGATGGTGCACTGAATAGAAGTATAGAAAATTCTCATCATTTAGATTACCCTAAAATCAATATCTGCTGCCACAACAGTATAGTGTCGATCCCCATCACAGAAACACTGTCATCATTTAGAAATGTCAAAATGATGGTGCACAGAATAGAAGTAATGAACATTCTCATCATTTATATCTGCTGCTACAACAGCATAATGTCGATCCCCTTGACAGAAACATTCATCCAAAATGTTTAATTGCTGGATAACAAAGGAGTACTTATATTGCATGTGATATTATGCAGGTTCTTCATATCATTGTAAGAGTGGCCTCAACTTTATTAGTGCCTTATTGTTTTGGAAAAGGTGGCGGAAATAAATAGTCGTACACGAGAAGACAGGCTAGCACCTTTTTTGGGTATACACAGTTTTTCTCGTTTGATTCGTTTAATTTTTCTTCAAGAACATGGCGTTACACTCGGTTTATGTTACGATTTGTCTCCATGCGTTCGAGGACAGGGATTTCCTCCAGAAAATGAGAAGAAAAAAGAATGGGTTTCCCTCACTACATTCTGACTTCACTCTATTCATTTCCATTCCTTATATCACGTTCTACATTGTGCAATACTTGACACCTGGCTAGCAAACTCGCACAAGACTGAAAAAGAAAATTAAAAAACTTGCAAAACTAATAACATCCGGTTGCACAATTCTGATGCACAGTATCATTCCAACCAATTGGAAGCCTGATATTCCTTGTTGGGCAATTGTTTCATGCCCTCAACATTTTTCTTGTGCACCCAACAAATTATTTTAAATTCTAAAAGTACCCTGCAAATAAACATATGGATTCGTAATTCATAAGAGTAAACTTACGGATTCGTAATCCATAAGATACTTGCGTAATCTGTTTACAGATTCTTAATTTCATAATCCGTAAGTAACATATTCATAATCCGTAAGTAACACCTAATGCGTATGTACATATATAAATTAATTATGATTTAATAATGTATTTTTTTTACACATATAAATTTTAAATAAAAATCATAGGTTTCATAAAAATTTATATATGTAAATAAATTAATTATTAGATTAAAATTATTTGTCACAAAATTTATTATGTAAATTTATATGTGCATTAAATATACATTAAAAATTTTAATGTTATATATAACAACATTAATTATTTTATAATATAATTAATCTATTAAATCAGTTTATTAGATCATTGTGCTAATAACACAAAAGTCATAGGTTTGAGTTCCATATGAGCTATTAATTTTAAATTAATTTAAAAAACATTGTGAATAGGTAAATTTATTAGCACCCTCTTCAACCCATAATAAATTTTGAGTCCTGCATGGCTCCCATAATTTAATTCTTTAATTGAAAAAACACATCCAGGAATGACAGTTTGATAAAGGCTTAATTTTACAATTGGTTTATAATTATAATTAAAAGTTCAATTAAATTTTTTACTTATTAGAAGGTTTAATCGTATCTAATTATTAAAAAAAGTACAATTGTACTCCTCTTGTGACAAAAATAGATATTTTTATATTGATTGTTAATACAATAAGAAATTTTTATATTGGTTAGCAATGCAACCCATACAAAATTTTCTTGTTTGGTGGTGGCATTGGCAAAGGGTGGCTGGGTTTTATTGATTGGCAACAATGGCTTTTGTGAGTTGTTGATAGGTGGTAACATGGCAACGATTAGTGGTGATGACTAGCGTTGTTGACCACTGTCCAAGCACTTGTAAAGGTGGAGGTTGGTCGAGTTCTAGTAATCAGTTGCAGCAAATGATAGTTGGTAGTGGTGGATGGCACTATGGCAGTTGGTGGTGAATGGCGATCGCATGGTGTTGGTAGATTGATGATGAGGGATATTGATATATATTCTGGACGAGATTATGAGAATGAGCCTCCTCTACCCGTAGGAATGAAAGTATGGGAATGTTACACAAAATTATTCTTCACTTTTGTTTAATTGCTAGTATTTTTTTAAATGTATTTAACATGAAAATTCAGCATTATGTAGAATTCTTAGAATGAAATAATAATATATGAAAATGTCCTTATTGTTAGTATTTAGAGTTTAAAAGGTGGATTAAGAGCAAGGAAGGAGACAGATAAGTGATCTTTTAAGAACAAAGAACATTGTATTGTATAGTATCAGACAGTTTGATAAAGATTTTTCTATTGGTAAAAGTGGCAAAACAAAGAGACTCTCAATATTATAGAGTAAGTAATTAATACTTTTGACTCATGATTTCAACTGAGAAGTAATACTTGTTGTATTAGATTCACTTACTTTAAAATTATGAAATACAATGTTTGAAAATAAAAATAAATCATAATATAATAAAAATCATGAAAAAATATTCTCAGTAACAACCAAGAAAAAAGCTTGATATTTGAATTTTCAATTCTTTGTTTACAGGTTGGATTCTCTTGTCACAAAAAAAATCTCAATCTATCACATTTTATTTTTATATGTAATATTTGATATTCTTAATTGCCTATCACCTTCAATTTACTCTTATTTATCTTTATATCTAAATTATATTTCAACATTTTATTTAAAATTATCTATATTTAAAAATAAATTCATATTACAACTTAAGCTATTCACTATAAATCTATAGTATAATCTATAAATTTAAAAATATTTATTTATTATAATATTAACATCAATTATGTTAATTATATAAAAATAAAAACAAAATCCTAAGTTTTTTTAATTTATTTTTACAATGGCTAAAAAAAACGTAGCTGGCACCAAAGCGACCCCGTTACAGCATGTCGTTCCCGAACCTAAACCCAACACGCTAAAACCCCGACTCCCAAAAATCAGAGAGTACGCAGCGCCACCGCACCGGAATCTGTTAGTTAATCGCCGATAACTCTTCATCGCCGTTCCGATAACACCACAAGCCTTTGACGCTGCGAATGAGAAGGTTCGCGTGGTTCACGCCGGTAAGTGCAGGAGGAACGAAAATCCCAAAACAATTCCCAATCTCACCGTTCCTTTCTCTCTAACATCGTTGTCACATTATCTACTCTTCCAATGCAGTATCGGCGCCATTTACTTTCGTCTCTGACTTCAGAATCCCTCGTGGATAAAGGAGAATCAACCTTCACCAAATTCTCGTCGTCTCGCCAATCGTTTTTGCTCGCTCGAGGCACGTTCCAAATTTCTCTTGCTTTTGCTTGATAATTATTATTTTCGTTTTTCTGATATTTTTTTTTACTTATTTGTGGAATTAAATGTTTTATTACCAGCTTTGGTCAATTGCGGGTTCGTCACGAAAACGGAGGAGTCCCGGATTCCGAGAGTACCGTTAAGATATCGTTATTTTCATGCCACAGGTTTTGTTGAGTCGAACCTGAATTATTACATTGTTTCTAGTTGTATATCAGTAATGTTCAGATATATTGAAAGGTTTTCATTTGATTTCTTTTTTCTGCCTGTATTGTTCCAGCATTTTCTTCGTCAGCTGACCGAGACCATTATGGAACTCTTGGTGTTCCTGAAAATGCCAGTCAGGATGAGATAAAGAAGGCATTTCACTCGGTGCGTCATTATTAGGAATCTGTTGTTTTGTATGGCTTACGGCATATGTATTGATTGATCAAAGCTATGCTTGATAGGTAGAGTAATGGTGAAGTCAATTGGAAAAATGCAATGCTTGTTTGGGCAATGGGGTTGATTCAATTTTCATCTTGAATGCTTTTAGTAGGAGAGATGAAATTTCATTCCAATTGCTTGGTACTTGGTGGTGTGACAGCAATCACAAATTAGATGATCCAGACAAGAGTTCTCAGACTAGTAGTTATTCCTGGTCACGACAGCTATTTAGTTTAGTGTTACTAAATCAGGTTTAGCTGTAAGGATAAGGAAGTCATATAGTTAATAAACCTTAACAGTTCGCATGACTTATGTCCGGACTATAAAAGGCATGTATGATGTAATAACTACTAGCCTGAGAACTCTTGAAGGCAAGACTAAATACTTTCTTATAAGGGTAGGTTTACATTAGGGATCATCTTTGAGTTCTTACTTGTTTATGCATTTCATTTATTTTTGCAAAAAAACAAGAGGAAAATGACTTGGAAGTAAAAATTGGAGAAGATGTTATACTCATACCACAATTGGGATCAATATTACAGAACAATATGGAAATTAATGAAGATGTCACACGTGATACAAGGAGAAAAACATTGGGAGTTATTTGTATTTGCAAAGTACCTAAAAAGCTTAAAGAGAAGTTTTATCGTATTGCTGTATGTCTAACTATACTTTGAAGTTGTGAATGTTGGGCTTTAAAGGAATGAGAGAAGAAAATGAAAGTAGTAAAAATAAGTATGTTAAGATGAATGTGTAGCTACACAAAAAAATGATACAAAATCATTGTACACAGATATTATTGTGACAAATTAAAGCCATTCTCATTTTCATTTCGTTATCTCTACTACTGTGCAAGCATCTAATATTCTTACTCTTGTTTGTGCCTTTACGGCTTTACCAAGGTAACCATAGTTCTTGTTGATTTACATTTTGTATGGCTTTATGCATAATCTAATCTGCATTTATCTTGTTGCTGGTCGATCAATTTATTCACATTTTGAATTTCAGAGTGTGGAGTCTTATGCATTCAGAGAGATACAACTAGGAATAATTTTTTAATACCAAAAGTGCTTGTAATGGAGAGATAGTTTCATCTAGATGATAGAATAAGATGCTACATATCTTTTAGTTATGAATTACTATAAGTCACAGTAGCTAATTCTGGGATAAGTTAGAAGTTTGGCTTCTATTCACCTGTAAATTATAAATTAGGGTCCCATTCTTGGAAATGAGATAACCTCCTCTTGTAATCTCTTAATGTAGTCATGTGTCTTCATCATTTTATGGCGCATGCTGTGTGAGTTTCTATATCAGAATATCATGTCTCTTTAATTAGTTAAATCATTAAAGGATATTTTTAGTTTTCTATATTATTTTAATCAATATATAAACTTTTTTCAATCAGCATTATTAAGTACAATGGAATATTTACAAATTGTCATTAAAATTATAATTTTTGTAATTATACTAATGTTAAGATTTTTCAAATAAGTTTTTTAAAATGTATTTCTTTATATTTTTTGTATTAACAGTGAAATAATTTTTCTTCAATATTTTTTAAACTTATATATTTTTTCACAGTTAACTTGCATTTCAAATGCCCATGCAATGCACGTGATGCCTGCCAGTATGGTGGCACATGGCCTTTTTGGTATTTCCCTAACATGTGCTGACTGCTGAGGAATTGAGCAGCTCTGTTCTATTTATGTTTTGATAATTGATTTTGCTTTGATTTGTTTTTTTTTTTCCGTTATATTTATTGAGTAGGATCCCTTATCCTCCAACATCATAATAATTATATTCAATTCATCTTAATGAATTTTTCTTGCATCCGGAAAAGAATTACACAGGGTCGCAAAAACTAATACATGAAGGCTAAAACAATTTCCACTATGTTGTCAAAGGGGTATAACTTGTAGAAATCTTTTTGTTCTGCTATTTAATCTTTAACAACTGTTTTTGGAGCTTAGTGCATACTAAAAACAGTTTATGTGAGCATTTTGGTCTTCAATCATGATATGTTCTGTCATCATACTGCTTTGATAACAATATTCCAAAATCAAATGTCTTCTTTTGGCTAATACTGCATTATGCCACACTTTTATGTATTGTGCAGCTTGCTAAAAAGTACCATCCAGATGCAAATAAGAATAATCCATCTGCTAAGAGGAAATTTCAAGATATAAGAGAAGCTTACGAGGTCTTTATTATCATTTTGTGAAAGTTTAATTTTCCCCCCTTGCATTTTCAGTCATATTTAACCCTCCCTTCTTCTGGCTAGGTTGCTTATGGTTTAAACTGAGTAAATTAACAGTGATATTTTTACATGCCTTGTTGCTATGTAATTTCAGACATTGAGAGACTCTAAAAAGAGAGCAGAGTATGACAAGGTAGTTTTCCCCCCTATGTACTATTAGAATTTCAAATTTGAACCTCTATATATGTTAAAAAATAGAGCAGAGTTACTATATGTTTAAAATTTCTGGAGCATCAGTTGGTTAAAGCTTTTCAAAATTTCTGTAATTCATATCGTTCATTCTTACTTAGGATGTTGAATTAACTAACTTTTCCCATCATTTTTTCCAATGACCGCCCTTTTCAACTGAAGATGCGTACTCGCGGTTCAGAAGACATAGAATATGATCGTGATGATGCAGAAAGGTTTAGAAATGCTTATCGTTCTCATTTTTCTGATTCATTTCATAAAGTATTCTATGAGGTATTTTTTTGCTCTCGTACATACTGTTGTCTTATATTATACATGAATGTTCAAAACTAGTTTTGCTTGATTTAAATTGACCATCCCTGTAAGATTGAATGGTCAAGATCAGTTCCTTTTACCTTGGATTATATGGTGTGACTTGATATGCTCTTTGTCTCTCTCTACACACACTCACACACACACAAACTAACAAATTCTTTACGTTTTTGGATTCATTTCACATAAGTATTTCCTGAGGAAATCTCATAATCTTCTTGATCTAGCAGATATTTGAAGAAGCAACAACTCAATTCTCATCAAATATAGAGGTTAGCTTAACCGTTGTTTCTCTGTTGTTTTTTCACTTTGAAATATGTTCCTACTTTTCCAAACTTAACTATTCACCTATTGCTATGCTGATAGGTGGAGTTGTCTCTTACTTTCTCAGAAGCAGCGAGAGGATGCACCAAACATGTGTCATTTGATGCATTAGTTCCATGCGATCATTGCAGTGAGTAAAGTTATTATATTCTGGGAATTAGGAAAGCCCTGGGTAGAATATTTTTTCTTTACAGGATTGTATATTAGCTATTTCCATTTGTTATTATTGCTTTATGAAATGGCAAAATATTGTCTTCATATAAATAAATTTTGATTGCAAAAGAAGTTTATCACATAATCTTGTGTATGTTCCATTGTAAGAAGAATTTTATTTAGGTGAGAACCCCCATTTTTTATTTGGGAGTGGGGGGGTTGGGGTTAACTGAATATATGTTATTTTTTTATTGAAATTTAACACAATCCTGTTAGATAGGAATCTTACATAGAAAAGTCTTATGATAATAGAAAAGTCTTATGATGAACCCTTTTTTTGAATGATAGAACCTAGGATGGGCTGTGGCTGCATTGACATCAGGGTAGCTTCTCTCTCCCTTTTCCTAGCTCTTGCATTGGAGAGATTAGTGATTGATATAAACATTATTATTACTAATGAAAAGGATAAGGTTTACTAATATTTAGTGCTCGCTAATCTGTGGCTACAACAAGAATTTTTATAAGCTGCAGAACTATTTTGAGGAAATAATCTAAAGTACATATTTCTGGATGTGTAAAGTGTCCCACATGACATCTGTTTATAGTGAAGTGAGCCTTTTCCTTAACATAATGATAACCCCATTTGATGCCAATGACTTTCATTGTATTCATCCAGATGGGCAGGGCTATCCACTTGATGCCATCCCAAAAGTTTGTCCAACATGCAGGGGCTCGGGTCGTGTAAGTGCCTTTAAAGATCAATGTTGATTATTAAAATGACAAAAATATTTTAAAGCAAAATTTCAGCCATTATGAGTCGATTTCCTTTTGTGGCATTAGAGTTACCAGTTATTACTTATTAATATATTCTTTTACTCTTGGTGGTGATGATTTTCCCCAGGTTACAATCCCCCCATTTACGTCAACATGCATTACTTGTAAAGGATCAGGCCGAATCATTAAGGTCTTTTATAAATTCCTTGTCAAGTAATCTTGTGAGGTGGTTGTCTGTTTTTGTGCCATAATCTTTCATAAATTTGTATTTTGTCTATCTATTTTGTGCAGGACTCTTGTCTAACATGTGGAGGATCTGGGGCGGTTGAAGGGGTTAAAGAGGTTAAAGTTACAATACCAGCAGGTTGGTTTTTGATACTTGTGACGATGTCAACTGAAGTCATATTTTGGTTAGAGCTCATCAATGTACCTGAACAAAGTGAAATAAAACTTGGTTGTTATTGTAGTAGTTTCTTGTTCAGATCGGAAATTCTTTACATACAAATTATAATTTTGACCCGTGTTTCACCTTTCATGCTTAAATTTAATTTCATATGGAATAACCTTTGGTTCCTTTTAAGGTGCTAACTTTTATATAGAAGAATATTTTATACATGGAAAGTTTTATCCATGCCGCAGACCTGCCCTACCTTGATTTTGTTTACCTTTTGCAACTCTTTATATTTTATTCAAAGAAGAATTCCCCCCCCATTATTCTTATCATAGTTTTCCATGAATTGGTAGGTGTGGATTCAGGAGATACAATCCATGTGCCAGAAGGTGGGAATGCTGCTGGAAGTGGAGGTCGACCTGGAAGTTTATACATTAAAATAAAGGCAATTTTCTTTCCAAATATTCTCACACTAACATGTGCTACCTGCTGGCCTATGAATCTGTGATTTTAACCAAACTTTGGCATTTTTAATGGGAAATGGTGCTTGTTTGGGAAAAGAAATAGGATAATGGTGAGTTTATAAATAGAGCAATGTAACATTGCAATAACCGTTACATGACCAAAAAGGAAGTTTACTCAATATTTTATAAACTAAATAACTTAATGTTGTTATTATTAGAGTATGCTGTCAGTCTACTGTGAAAACAGTTCTGTAAACTAATTGTAAGGGATGTTAGCTTTTGCTAACAGCACCTATCTTAGAGTTGGTTAGAATCAGTTAGAGTTGGTTAGGTTCTGTTAGTTAGTTACAATCTGTTACAATAACAGAACAGAGGTCTATATATACCTCTTTTGTAACCTTCTGTAATTAACTTTGATAATCAATAAAATCAGCCTTTCTGTTCAACAAGTTTTCTCTTCTCTCTCTCAGTTTATTCAACAGTTATTATGTTTTGTTAAATTGTTATGCTTTCATTGATGACTTTATTTTACCTTACAATTTTATCGTGGACATAGAATGCATAGGTTAATAGTAAATTGTCATTTCACACTGTATAAATATAAATACATGATGCAAGTGATGAAGTAGTTGCAAGATTTCGTTAGTAAGTTTGGATTAATATTATTAAATCCTAAACACCATAACAATTATGCTATCAGTGAAATCTCTTGATATAAATAATCTTACTGAAGTGTATAAGTTTCTGTTTTTTGGTGTTCTCAAGAAAAAAAAATTATAACTCTTCCCTGGATCCTTAGGTTATTTGCTAGGGTCAGGTAAGGGCAACATAATAGAAGATTAGAAGTGCTTCATTTACCTTGATCATGCAATTGTGGAGACAATTTTAACATGTAGTAGCATGTTTCAAAGTATTTGTGTTCCCATCTTGATTATATGCTGCTGTTTAAAAACTGAAACCAGGAAAAAGCTTTCTGCTCTAGTAGTATAATGTGTATGTTGTCATGGCAAATTATGATCTACCTTCTATTCTTATTGGAGCATCATTTTTTTTCTGTTGATATAGGTGACTGAGGATTCAATCTTTGTCAGAGATGGTGCAGATATCTATGTGGATTCCAATATTAGCTTTACACAGGTGAGAGCTAAATATGTTTCACACTTCCATTACTTTTGGATGTTCAACCATCTGATTAAAGAGGGGAAAGACCTTAACACCCTTGTCATTCTGCACACAAATGGGGAGCACACCTTTCTGCTGCTAGGTCTAATGGCAAATCAGCTGCTAGACTTGGGGACACAAATTCCTATTAAAATGATTAATAAGCCCTATGAAGATGATCCATAAATTGCACTACACTATGTTTTCTCCGAAATCTTTTTGTCAAGCTTAGTTTCATGTTTATATGGTTTTATTTGGTTCAAAACAATGGTGTTCTTTCCTGCTATTTGATAACAGTAAGGCCACAATATTTCATTTTACCTGAAGGAAACTCAGATGATAGAGCCATGCACTTAAGAAGTGGGTGTACATGTAGAGATCCAAAAATGCGTTTAAATAAGTTTCCCCTCTCTCTTCGCTGTTTCAACTTGAGGGAACAGATTTTCATATATGTTACAAGTCCAAGTTCCATAGATGGGCCTATTGCTGCTAATGATATTGGCCCTGCTAAGAAAAGGCCCACACGTAACAGGAAGATGCCAATTAGGTTCAATGATCACATAGTTTATAAATAGATTTCTATTTCATGTTGTTGTTTCTAGAACCTGTGAGTCACCAATAATTTGTTAGAATTGCCTTGCTGTCATATCCTTAGCTGGATCCTGTTTAGATCCTCTAGATATTTTCCCTCTATAATCGTTGTAATTTCCAGATCTGGGAAGGAAGGAAGTATTTTGCATTTCTTCTTCTCTATACACATTCTTGAGGAGGCAACTCAGGCCTGATAATACTGAGTATAACATTGAATCTATTTATAAACTATGTGATCATTGAACCTAATTGGCATCTTCCTGTTACGTGTGGACCTTTTCTTAGCAGGGCCAATATCATTAGCAGCAAGTGGCCCATCTATGGAACTTGGACTTGTAACAATATATAACATGGAAGGGATAACTTTAGTTCTTTGTTGGTTAGATTCCTTACAATTTTTTGATGGAGTTGTGTGTCTTGATCAGATTGCTGTAATCATATACTATGTACAGTATTGATTATAATACATATGTTCTTGTATATCTATGCCCTGATAACATACAAAACAGTTCCGTTAATTGATAAAAAAATCTGTAACAGCTATCTCACATTTTACATGTGCTTAATTCTCACACTTTATGCCATTGCATGCATTTTGTCAGAGAAGATTATTTAAAGGGGTCCCATTCTAAGATACTTGCACATACCATCTTTTGCACCTTAATTATCTTGGTGACTGTGAAGTGCACCTAAGTCTGTATCAGTGTTATTAATAGAACAAAGTTTTAACATTACAGGCTATTCTTGGGGGCAAAGTTGAAGTGCCTACTTTATCTGGGAAGATGCAGTTAAAAGTTAGTCAAAATTTACTTTTTCAGTATTAGTCACTTAAGTTTGCAGATCTTAAATAAATGGGCTGCCTTGTTTAAGCTCTCTAATGAAAGCCTATATGGTTAAGATGTTTTAGGTTCATAATTTTTAGGATTCCTTTATATTCACTGAGAAAAAAGAAAAAATAATATTGGTTTCGTAATATCTTTTGTCAAAATGATACCTTTTGTGCTTACCATTGAAATTCATTCTACTGTGTTGTATTTCAAATTTCTGTTCCAAATCATCGAGCTTACTGATTATCTTAGGTGGAAGAAAAACAAGCCTGGCTTGTTCTAGCCATATTGTTCCCCTCAGCAAATTATGACTTTCAATTTGCTATAGAATTATTGTTTAGATGACTGCTTGTTTTGACCCTATTTTATCTAATATTGTGTGATTATGTTCCCTTAGATACCCAAGGGTGTTCAACATGGACAGCTTCTAGTATTAAGAGGCAAAGGTTAAATGAAAAGTTCCCTCTCATTGTCAGTTTTGAACAAGTTTTTGGTCCTTTTCAGTTTTCTCTGGTGGTACTTGAAAAGTATATTTACCATAGTTGTTGATGCAGGACTACCAAAGCATGGATTTCTTGTACATCATGGGGATCAGTATGTACGATTCCGTGTTAACCTTCCCATGTAGGTTCTTGTATTCAACTCTTATTTTAGTTTAACTTCATAGACCTTGTCTTTGAGGAACGTGTTATTTACTATGTTAAAGAAGCAATATAATGTTGCTTTGATTCCAATTCCATATGGATTTTTGTTGATATTGATATTTTGGCATTGTGGAAAATGGATTACATAATTGTCAACTTTCCTATTTCCTTTTAGTTGTTTGTTATTGACATTAGCAGAATTAGTCTTTCCCATTGCCAGAGATTTGATTAAATTACCTTTTATTGCTGTATGCCTGTATCATTTTATTCATATTCTGTGGTTATAAATACGTGTTTATTGTTTTAGACACACAGTTACCTGAACCTAATATGGTATCAGTAGTCTACGAAGTTCTCCTTGCCTAGCCTGACATAATACGGGACAGTAATTGCGCATTTTCTTGGTTCTGCTGCCTCCTTTTACTGTTGTGCCCCCATAAACAGGAGTAAACATTGCCACCAACCCTTCCCTAGTTTTTGAGTCCCCAGTCACTGCTGCATGCAACCGCACACGTGCATCTCCTCTTGGTATGTCTCTCACATGCACCTTTATCTGTTTGGTGTGTGAGCCACTTTCGTACCACTCTTTTTTCCAGTGTCCCGTAGGCACAGTGGCACACCCACCTTTTGGCGACTCTGTTCCACCCACCCCCAGCACACAAACAGGATGCTTTCTGCCTCCACCCTCGATTTGTCTGCTGCCACCATTAGTTTCACGATTGTCTCTCTGTTTCCCTATGAGAAACTAATTGGGGCTGCTGCTGTTCAATTATGGTTCTAGGGACAGGTTTGTCAATTCTAGAATCTCCTCCCGTACTTGTGCTTGTTGCCATTTCTCCTTCAATCACTTATTAGAAGCAACTGCATTCTTAACCTTATATTCAGCCTGCCACTCTGGCTTTAGGTCCCCGAGTCATCCCTTGCTTCATTAAACTCTTCAGCTTCACCTTCTGAATAAAAAATTTCCATTGTCTTGTGCAAAGGTGTCAGGTCTTTTGTAATCCTAATCCCTTACTTGCTTACCATCTTATTATCATTTATCTTTCATATTATACCTTCGTATACTTTTTGGATTCAGTGCTATTTCTTAAATCACAGTTGAAGCATTGTCTCACTCTCATCCAGGTTTGCTATAGGCTACGGTACCTTACACACTAGTGTCTCTTGGGACCTTGTTACCCTGCCTCCTGGGAAAACAACTGTTGGTTATCAATGTGTTTATACAGTCAAAGATTGGACTAGATGGAAATATTAATAGTTTGAGACCTTATCTTAGCTAAATATACTCGGATTTTGTTGGCCTAGATCATGGGAACTCCTTTCCTCGTGGTCAAAATTACCTTTTTTGGCCTTTTGTTGACATTGCTTCTATTCTGATACTGATTGGATAGGTTTTTCAATTTATACAAAATCCACATCAGGATATTGTGTCCTTCTTGTGGAAATCCGATCTCATAGAGAAGTAAGAAACAAAACATGGTTGTCATTATCCAGTGTGGAGGCTGAATATGTGAACTCAGATCACATGTCTTCGACGTTTATTTCAACAAATAAAATTGGGAGATGCCAATGAGATGAAACTGATTTGCAATAACTAGGATGCTTTTCACGTTGCTTCCAACATAGTTTTTCATGAAAGAATCAAACAGATTTATCGTCACTTTGTTAGAGAAAAAGGTTCTTGCAGGAGAAACTACAACTGATCTGTCATTTCCAATGATCAACTAGCTAATGTGTCCACAAAATCCCTTAGAGGGTCTCAAGCTAAATATATTTGTAACAAGCTTGGTGTATATATGCTTCAACACGAGGGACAGTATTAGAAAATAACACATGTAGTTGAAATTAGAGTAGCACATGGAGAATTAGTGTTTCCTAATTAGTGGGGATTTTATTAATTACCTTATATTACTGGTTCAATGTATTCATTATTCTGTAATTATAACACGGTTATTCTTTTAGACACACAATTACGTAAACCTAATAGCATCATCTGAAGGACCCACACAAAAGAGTCCCCTTTCCTCTGCCTCTTTGTGTAGATTGGAGATTTCTGAATTTTTGCTTACTAATTATTATATGAGTTGTCTTTAATTTTAGGTATTTTTTTTTCTTGAGTATTTTTATATGTATATTATAATTTTTTATTCTCATAACTCTAATTTTGCTGTAATGGCTGTGTTTTTTAGGCTGGCAGCTATGTGCCACTATCTAGAATTGATAACTACGTTTTGAACTGCATTCTTGGTACCTTTTAATGCCATTTCACAATTTGTGTTGCTGTTTATGGTTGTTTATCATATTCGTTTTCAAGCGATGCTTTTTGTGTCTGAATAAAAATGGTATTTGTATTAAGTGCTTGCCTTTTTTATCATTTGGTTATTTTTACACTTAAACTCTAGTCTGCATACTGCCAAGTACTCACTTCTGGTCCACTCATCCTTTTAGTGAAATCAATGAACGACAACGTGCTATACTTGAAGAACTTGCAAAGGAGGAAATAAAGGAGGGAAACAACTCTTCATTTGAAGGAAATTGGTATGCACTTTATCTAACTTTATTTTTGGTATAATTAGGGGTGTTCGTGGGTCGATTTTAGTTAAATCCAGGACCCAACCCAATCAAATTTGATCGGTTCGGTTTTCATAAATTTTCTTTTGAAACCCAACCCAATCCAACTCATTCATGAACGGTTTGGTTCGGTTCGGTTCGGGCCAATTGGTTATCCATTTAAATTTGATCTTTTTTCTCTCCTTAGAATTACTATTTTATATCATGATTCATCCAAATATTCAATACAATTAACACAATATTACCAAATGTCTGAAAGTAGTAAAATTGATTCATTTAATACCATCAACATAATATTCTAAAATAGACTAATACAAATTAAAACAAAATATTCTTCAACGAGATTTACTAAAATTATTTGAATCACAACTATTTCCTACAGTTGATTTCTTGCAATAAGTTTTGCTACAATCAGATTTGTTGCAACCAGATCTGCTAAAACAAATGAACAAAATATGATCCATTAATATTATAAACATGACAGAAAATAAATATGAAAAAAAAGGTGAAACAAATAACAATGTACCCAGTGTTATTAAATGGCGGCCATGGCGGCGCCATGGCGGAGTTGCGTTGCGGTTTTCTGAAAAAACGTCACCGAATAGCGGTGGTGTGGCGGGTTAAAGATGGCGGCGCCATGGCGGCCGCCATAGCCATGGCGGCCATGGCGGATGTGGCGGCGAGGCGGAAAATGGCGGATGCAGCTGCAACCTTCGACCTCGAAGCTCCAACACAGCGCGACGACCCACGACCCCTGCAACCCGCCACAACCTCGGAACCACCCACACCTGCAACCAGCGACGACCCACGGCGGCGACGAGCATGGCAGCGACGACCCACGGCAACGCGAACGGCGGCGACGAGCACGGCGTGAACGACGGCAACGCGAACGAAGAAGACGACCTAGCCAGAACCGCGACTTATACTGGTGGGGGTGGGCCAAAGCCTTTTTTTTTTGTTTTTGCTGCTTGACACCCCTTTTTGCTTTCGACAGTCCCATTTTTAATTTTTTTTTCTATTTGACACCACAATTTTTTTTTTTTCTGTTCAGTCCTCTTTTTATTGAGTTTATTTGGTATTGGTACTTGATTATTGTATGAACTCATCAAACTTTTTTAGTTTATTTGAATGCAATCCTTTGTTTTTTTCAATTTCAATGAGTTTATATATATGTTTTTTTTTTTTGTCCGCCATGACATCCGCCATTTTCCGCTACGCCATCCGCCATATTTTTATGGCGGATTTTACTTTCTGCCATGAACCGCCATCCGCCATTAACAACATTGAATGTACCTGAAAGTAATATCTTAAGAAGTTCCAACACTAGTAATTTCAATACTTGGAGTCCCAATATTAGCAGTATTTAAAGTCAAACAAAACAATTCTAAAAATTTTGATCGAATCTATAAATCTAAATTTGTGATCCAACCTGTACATAAATGGTTTTGATCGGATCTATAAATCTAAATCTATGACCCAACTCGTACATGAACGGTTTTGATTGAATTTATAAATCTAAACCTATGACTCAACCCGTACATGAACACTAACTCAAACTATTCGGATCGGTTTGGGTCAATTCGAGTTCCCGGGTGACCCGTACCCGTGAACACCTCTAGGTATAATTGTGTTAGTTTTAGTTGCCTATTGTCCTAGTATGATTTGATGATTCCATGGTTATTTGGATAGGGCTAGTCGGCAATAATGAGATAGTTGAAAATCGTGAGTCAAAATTCTTTTAAATTTAAGTAACTTGCATGTAGAAAAAGTATTATAAAGCATGCTTTGCCTACCTATGGCTATTTGGTTGTAAAGGATTGAGAACAGGGATAAGTGTTCATTATGTATACTTATTCCAATAACTGCTTACAAATACTTGTGTTTGTGTATGAATTGCATGTATACCAGTTTCGGCATGCGTAGAGCTCAGCCTTTTATTGATTTAATTGATATCCTCATTAGTATGCTTGCTTCTTTTGTTTAGTTTTGTATGATTTATCAATGTTCTCGAGTCATATCTGATTGTAATGAAGATCCAAAATGGATAACAGGCTTTACCAGCAGCTATCTACTGGTTGAACTTACAGGTGGAAGCAAATTCTTGAACACACGATGGGTCCAAAGTATATGCTGGAACTATCTATGCTGATATTATTCCTTATCTTCATTAAAAAAGTGTTGAGCTGATAACTTGGTCAAAGACCAAATATGATTGCATGGCGGACTAGCCAAACACCAAATATCATTGTGATTGCTACATTCTTCATCCTTGCGAACCATTCAAACAATAAGGTGGTATACTACTGAATCTATCTCATTCACTAACTCTATCTGGTAATTTCAAGCTGTTCTTTTCTTTTTACTTTGTTGCATGCATAATATACCAACTAATGCTCGTGACTATGCCAGCAATTGATCAAGGTTGTATGCATGCACACGTCATATTGATTGGTTTTTGTAGAACTTTTCATTTATTTTATTTATTACAAATCATCTGATGATATTGAGTTTTAAGAAAAGGCAATAGGATAAGTTTGCCAAGAAATGCAAATTTCATCATGTTCAATTTCTCCTGTCCTTGTTCGGTTATCATACTAGGTCCATTAATAGATTGATGTGTAGGGACAAAATTACCTTAACTTGGAACGGTAGATAACTTTGCTTATTACTCACTTCGTCCCATTGTGCCAGTTATGGGTAGAGTGGAGCAAGTAGCAACTGACATCTGTGACGGACTACAGAAACAAACACTATCACTGAAAGATGCTATTTCTTGGCGCCCAGTCATTTTACAGGTTAACAATCTTTCAATGAATAAAATTGACAGTGAAATCACGGTGAAAATCTATTTCTTGAGAATTCTTCTACAGTTTTACTGGTTTATGCGAAGGTCGCCATGAATTACATATTAAAGATGGGAACTTCCTATGTATATTTTTTCACATGACTTTTTAAAATATATTTTATAGAGCATTTGATGTTGTAATTTACCCCGTTCCGGGGATTTGGGGTTGGGGGTTGGTTTTCTTTAATGCACTCTTTTGTGCTTCAAATCATATACCACCTTACTTTCTGGAATTCAGCGAATAATGACTGTCAGCTGCTACGCACTGAATTTTTATTAATTGAAAGAAGATAATTTTGTAGGTTATTTAGAATAAAGTCATATTTGTTAAAAATATGCAGATATAGGTTCGCAAAATATTGTTAGCCTTATTGATAACTTGAAACTCGAAAGCCAAATAAGCAAAATATGGCTGGAAAAGTCTATGACACAAGTGTAATGAAAACTACAAAAGTACGAGTGAGATTTATTAGATCTATACAGTCATTTTTAATAAATTTTAGTTAATAGAGAATCTATTGTTATTATTTTTCAATTATAAATGTCCACTCCAATTTTAAGGTGTAGGATGTAGAAGAAAGAGAGGAATTACAAGGGGAAAAATGTAGGAAAAAAATGTGATGTAAAAGAAAGGGAGAGAAATAAAATTGAAGTGAAAGAGAGATAAGAATATTGTATAGATATATATCAAAAAATTCCACACATTGTAGAACGTTATCATGTTTGTATTTGAACTTAGTACTAAAATGTTTGTATTAAAAATATTCATGACATCTAGTAGTGCAACCAAATCTGTATTAAAAAACAGCTTTGTCTTATTCATTGCACGGTTTGTCTTTGTCTTATTTTTTCTTTTCCTCTATCTGGGGCCAAAGCTAGCCTTCAATATTGACAATTCAACACAAGAAAAGATAGTGAAATCAACTTTAATTACTTGCAATCATGCATTGGGAGGAAGACTTTGAGGCAGATCTGTTTCTGGACAACGATTCTTGTTCTTTTCCCTGTCTTGTTTTATCTCTCCATAGAAATAGGACACAAACCCCCAAAGAGAGAGCACCAAAGCAACCCCTTTCTCTGCATGAAAGCTCTCTTTGTATACAATAACAGCCAAAACTTCCGTCACTGGAAGAAAAGCAGCAATTATAATACCGGACAACAAAGACGAGGCACAAAAGATAACCCCTATTGCTCCCAAGAAGAAAAACTGCCACATTATTGCACTCCACACCAACACAACGTAGTACTTTGTTTCCCCAAGCTTAAAATCTCTTGCTTCTCGCGGAATCACCTGTAAAATTGATCACACATGCACCAAAAAATTGTTAATTTCTCAACCAATAAACACTATAGTAGTATTAATTTATCCAAAGAGGGAGGCCGACGGTATAATTTTTATTATTCATTTAAATATTCATTTAAATTCATTAATATTCAGAAAATTACATGTATGATTAATTAAAATCATCGTGAAATTCAATCAATTTCATAAAATTTAACATGTTTTAATTCAATAAATAATATTAAAAAAGAATTCAACTAGAATATTTTTTTATCAGTAATTTAACTAGAAAATAGTGAAAGTACAAACGTTTTTTTAATAAATAATATATATGTATTGACAATGTAATTACAAAGTATTCTAATCATAATCAAAATATTAATATGGATAGTAAGTTACTTCACTTTTATAATAATTATTTTGAAAGTTATATTTATTATGACTTCCGATTAATTACTAGATATAGTCTAAAACATTTTATAATAATAACATTGAAATTAAATTCATGATTTTTTTTTATAGTCTTATCCAAAGACATATAACTATGTTATTTACTTTTATAATTACAACTTTAAAAAATCATATATAAAACCATTGTGCAAAAATAATATATAGATTTTTTTTTTTTACACTATAGATGCACGATTAATAGTAGTATTTCCCTAACTAAAACACACTAGTGATCGCATATAGTGAGATAAACAAAGAGAAATCATATCCAAACCTTGAAGTCATTATTGATTATCATTCCAACGGTGCAGAATAAGGTAGCAAAGAAGCACAAGACAAGCTGAATCTCCATGACCAGAGAGTACGTGATACGCTGCCTGCTCTTTTTGTACACCAACTCCATCAACGGCAAAACGAACCCATACAGCGCCGCAGCCGCAAGTATCATAACAAAACCAATCACGTACTGGCGACTCGACTCACCGGCGGGGCGGTCCCCGCTGGAACGCAGAGCCAGAACCACAGCGGCGACGGTGAGAAGCACGACGGAGTTGACGGAGTAGGGCGTGAACCTGTGGCGGACGAGGAGGAAGGCGAAGACGGCGGTGAAGGCGAGGTGGGAGGCTTGGATTAGAGAGAAAGTGGAGACCGGAAGGCGAGCCACGCCGCAGGCGTAGAGGTAGTCGTCGAGGCCGGTGAGGAGTCCGATGAGGGCGGAGGCGAGGAAGAGAGGGGGCTTGATAGAGATTAGGGCGGAAGAGCGATGACGACGTCGTTTATGAATGTAAGAAATGATTATGGGAAGGATGATTATGGGGAAGGCTGCAGTTTCAAGGAAGCTAGAGAGCCAGATTCGTTTGCCACCGTGGATGAAGTAGAGACGCATTACTAGGGCCCCACCGGAGGTGCCTGTTGCTAGAAGGATCGTGTTTATTAATAGAAGGATTCTCTTCATCATCCTTCTCTTTGCTCTTCTAACATCACTTATTTCTATATACTTGCTGCACTAGACGCTTTTGCCCTTTATTCCTTATATCCCACCCTGTTCCTTTAACAACCCTTAACCTCCTCGGTCAAGGTCAATATAGCCAAACCTCATCATTCTAGCAACCCTCTTTGTCTCTGATATGCCTTTTGCCACAAGTCCAACCTCGTCGTTGTACTGACCCTGTTGCAACCTGTTGCAGTTTCCTCCACGGTTCACTAGTCACCCAACCATCACCATTGAAGGCACCACCAAAGACACTTGAAGGTAAGTGGGTGTGCATTTTTTTGTTAATTTATGTTGGAAAAATAAAAAATGAAAAAAAAAAAGATATCAAGTATTAAATTAAATAACAAAATAATGTTAACACAGTACCTTCACAATATATCAAAACAAAGATTAATAATGCAATATAGTATACAATAAACTCAGAAAAATAATTTTAAGATAAAAGTTTTAAATAACTTCAATTGAAACATGCAAAAGCTATTCTTAAAAGAAAAAATATTCACATTATATTGGTAGGAAAATTTCAATAGGTTTCTCTCCTAAGACACAAGATAATCCATTGATTATTATTATGTATAACAAAAGGATTTCGGAATCACAATCTTGCTCTAAAAAAGTATTTTTTATAAAAAAAAAAGTGAATTTTTTTTTTTAAAAATATTTCTTTTCTTGTGTTTTTTAGCTAGAGGAGAGAGAGAATAACATTCCTTGTTGCTCCCGGTTGTACCGTTGCATATATATCATCAGGCCAAGAATAACATTCCCTCCATACTTTTTGTGAGCAGGCACAACGGAAAAAATAGGATCTACAGTTTCAACATCTTCATTGCAAAAAGGGTAAGTAAGTGGGTTTATGCTAACTCCTCTTTCTCCAAATTATATTTGTATGGTAGTCTATTTAGCACTAATCTCCAGACTAAGCATTGTACTTTTGTTGGAACTGTACGTAGCTTTCAAATCATTGTGAACATCTCTTGTGTATGGTTGTCTTCTATAGCATCAAAGATATAGCCCAAAAAGCTGAATTAGACGAATATATACCATTGGGAGGATTAGGATACTATTGCCACAAATCATGTGATTGATTGAGGTTAACGTACACTAGCCATTTTTGCATGCAAAGACTCAATATGCTTCTCTTCCTATGCAAATTGTGCCCTTCTCCACTTCAAGTTCCAGACCCACACTCCACTTTCCCACGTTCCCATGCTACTAAGTGTCGCGTGTGGTTGTGTTGATAAGGAAAAAAGTGTCGGCTGTAGGATAGCCAGAGGAGCATCCTCCAACTATACATCCTGCCAAATGCGTATCTTATCACCACTACCAATATTCGACTTGCAATTAGACCCCAACCAATTAGATGCTTCATTCCCATCACAAATTAAAACAAAGGTCAAGCCACCAAATAGAGGAGGAATTTTTCACATTTTTATCTACAAGTCCCTCCAACCTCCATACTTAGAATATAGAATTTTGATCCATAGAGCATCTTGTTGATATAAGACATTTTATCTCTACTGTCCTAGTAGAGTCTCGTTAAAGTATGTAATATTTGCTATTCCCAATTCCCCATGATCTTTTGGCCTACATATTTTTCTCCAACTCACTTCATTTGATATTTCTCTCATTCAATTCTCACATTCCCAAAGGAAATTTCTTTGGAATCTCTCTATTTTCTTCAGCACTTTCAAAGGACCTTTGAAAAAAGACATATAAAAGAGAAAGAGAGAGGATATAACAGAATTAATCAAGCACTCCCTATCCCCATAGATAAAGATCTATGCATGAACTCAATCTTTCAGTAATTTTCTCAAGATCTAGAATTGGCTTTCAGGTTTCCTCCCTTTGGGTTAGTTCCATTTGAAGGTACACAAAGGACAATTTAGTGATCATACAATTTATGATACTAGCATACCTCTCCAAAGTATTTTACCTTCAACCCCAGTAGCTCCATTTTTTTTTTATGAAAATTAACTTTAAATCTCGAGATGAGTTCAAAACTTCTCAATATATTTTTTATCGTATACACATTTGTGAGAGATGCATCATCAAAAATTAAAGTATCATCGGCATACCGAATAAAATTTATTTGAGTTGTTTGCTTACCCATATCAAGAAACTAGAGAATAAGTTTTGTTTTTCAATTGCTTGTCTAATGATTCCACATAAATCCTCCACAACTATAGACTAGCTACGTACGTACTATATATATGAACAAATTTTGTGGATTTAGTTTGATGATTTCAATAAATTGTCATATTAATTGCGTAAATTATTTTACTTTTCTGACTTCTGTTTGCTGAATCCGAATTTAGATTTATATCATTTTACCAACTTTATTGACCTTAATTCAAAGGCTCGTGTGTGAATTAATACTGTTGAGCCTTTTTCAGTCTTTGAATTGATATTAGTAAGAAGTAAACAAATCGTTTTTTTGTGCAGAACTAAAGATCTTGTGTAAACTAATAACATTTAATTTAATTTAAGTGATTAGATACAAATGATTAATAATATATTAAAATTAAGGTTGAATTATTTAAATATTATTTGAATTCGATCCTTAATAAAATTAATTCTTAGACTTTACTTTCGAATTATTCAAAACTTTTTTTTTCCTAATAATTAGGAGAATTGAGACAAAAAATTACTGTAACACCTATCATTAAGCCGACCCTAGTGCTGGGTAAACATCTTTATTTGCTTGAAAAACTCGTGTTGGAATTACAAATATGGCGGTGATCCTGCATGCTTCAGGAAGAATACCATTTTTAAACAAATAAATGCGATCGTGCGAGTTGTTATTATATATAATTTAAAGTGAAAATATGAGTCATGTTGTAAAACTGACATTAGGGTTATAATATTTAGATAACATTAACTAAAACTTTAATTTAAAGTGAAAATATGAGTCATGTTGTATAATGTTGATTATTCAACAAGCCATGCATTCACGATGCAAAGATCAGGAATTATTCTTCTCATCATCTTAATGACAAATGGTTACATTCTCATTAAAAAGTTAAATATAAAACAATACATTAATTATTCAAGTATTTAAGACAGCTGATATTCAAAATTACAACTTTAAGATTTGAACTCAAGACCCATTAACTTTAAATAATTTTATATTAGTTGATTTACATATTTAATGGTATATCATTATAATTTTAATATATTTCCAACTTGATTTTTAGTGAAATTTTTATTTATTTATTAAAGAGTAATTAATTGTCAAAATCCATGGCTTCTTTTACCGAAAAAAGAAAAAAAAATCACGACTTCTGACTGCCAGGACTTTTTTTTTTGGCGACAGTGTTAACTTTTAGGTCTGTTTGCTATTCATGATAGTTTAAGATTTTTTTTGTTATAATAAATTATTTGATACGTGATATAGGATATGATTACTTTATTCCGTAATTATCAAATTCTCGAATTAACTCGTTAACTCTTACGAGTTTACGAGTCTATTTGTCCTCTGTGAGTTAATTCTTGAGTAAACTCTTTTTTTAGTAGATTCTAGACAGTTTCTATAAACTTTAAGTAAACTCGACTCTTGAGTTTATCACTGAGTTAACGAGTTAGCAAGTTAAAAAAATTAGACCAAAATGTAAATTATTTTTTATTGTTTTCTCTCTATATAACATTCAAAGTACCTTCTTTTAGTGTATTATTCTTAAATATAAAATTTTCACCTTTAATAATATCAAACTTTTGTTCTCTAATAACATCAAACCCTCGATGAAAATGATCTACCACTATTATAACCTAGGCAAGTTATTATCTAATAGTGATGCATTATTACTAGACTTGGTTAATTAAATATTTTGAACTTTATGATTTACTATTTTGCTTTATTATATTGTTGAAATGTTTAATTAATATGTTATTTATAGATATTTTGTTATTATTTTTATATAATGTAAACTCTTACGAGTCTACGAGTCGAGTCTATGAAACTCTCACGAGTCTGCGTAAACTCTCGAGTTTGATAACCTTGTTTTATTCTATTATTTATTTTATCTTATTGGTCTAGTATAATTTTTATCTCATAGAATGAGTTCTGTTAATTAGAATAAGTCAGGACAAAATAGTGCACATGTGTTTTTTTTTTTTATATTTAATGCTTACTGTGTCATTTATCTTTAGTTTATTTTTATATAATTTTTAATTTTATTTATAAAAGGAATAATATATTAAAAGGAAAAAATATTAGAAAATTTTTATAAAATAATATACAACTTTGATTTTAAAAAGGGTAATATTGTGACATACACATTAAAAGTTAAAAATATATTAGAAAATAATTTTTAAAAAAAATTATGTAATTTTTATAAAAGGGTAATATTGTCTCACCCACATATTTGATCCGCCTCAAACATAAGATATAATAACATGTATTATCTAAGCAATCATTTATTGCATATCAACCATTGGATCAATAATACAAGAGTTTATCTTGTTTTTAGTTATCCTTTTTTTAGGCCAAAATATATTAGATGGTGGAGTACAACTAACGGGTAACCTTGTTCATTACATCCTTGTGTGTTCAATAAATAGTGTAACCACAAATCATAAAAGGATAAAGATATTTTCCATGCTAGTTTTAATCCATAACTGACTTCTTATCTATATCATTTCCACTACTTCATCTATATGTTGAGTCTTTGTTACATTTTCAAAATACACAATTAAAACTTGATCCCTTTAGTCTATAATAAATCTTCTAAGTAGATTGGATTTTGATGAAATTTTACCAATTATTACCTTCCATGTAAATGTCTTGACTTTCTAAGGGGACATACTGCACCAAAGATTGTTGTATAGTTTCCTATCTGGGTGACACATATGTACATTTGTGACGTTGGATTAGCTTGAAGCCTGATTTCACTAAATACTTGCCTAGGGTTCCACCTTCCATGTCCATATATCATTTCGCTCCTCAATTAATGCTATGGTGTTGATGAGATTAAGCAAGTTGTTAGCCAGTGACCTTTCTCGTTCAAAATAGGTCTCTTCTCCATCTCAACTTCCACTTTCACTCCACTTTGCATCCTTCCATGATCTCATTTCTTTCACCTTAGTTTAATTACTTATTTTTTGAGATGTGATATAATCTTCTAAAAGTATTTTTCATTGTTTCTTATCCAAGTTAAGTATCCAACAGAAATAGAGTGATTCCCTCCTTTCCAACCATTCTAACAATGGACTTTCCTAACCAACTTTCTCTCCATAAATCTTTTCTAAATTGATACTCTTATTTTTATTTTCCCTGTGGATTCTATTTCTCATATTTTACAACTAAGACTCTCCTCCAATGTGATTCCATTTTCCCATGTGATTTTACACTAATTGACCCAAGAAAGGCTCACTCATTCTAAACTTTTTGTTTATCGAAAGACAAAAGATCATAAGAGTAGCATTTTCATCTCGATTTAGTGTTGCTATTCCTATTTTAAAATGTGCAATTTAATTAATTAATTACAAATAACATGTATTTTAACTCAATTTTAATTTCAATTATATTAGTGTAGATTTACTTTCCCAAATTCCAAATACAATGCTAGTCCAAATTTTGTGCTTATATATGCTTAACCTACAAAGCTAGATATTAGACAATGAAACGAAGGACAATTATATCAACTACAGAGCTAGGCATTTGTTAATGCATTTTCGACTATATATGTCTTTTTTTGTCTATCTTGTAGAAATTGAAGACACTGGGAGAAAATTTCCAATAATTTACACATCTCATTTATCTAATAGAGTTAGACCCCTAGATAATACGAATCTAAATTGTATTGTAAGCACATCAATTTTAAAATTAAAAAGTAAATGTTGAAACGCAAGCATAATAATTCAGATACAAGTAATGTATGGATGCTATGCTACCCAAGGAGTTCTGTTTCAAATCCGAATACGATGCAAGCAGGACCCTTCTGTCCAGTTCATTGCTTTGCTGAAAGTGTATGTAATCTCTGTATTTAATGGCACGGTATGCAGCAGGATTATCATCACCAACCAGCTCTTGTATTTCCCATTGGTCAGTATCTGAACACAACAAAATTAAAAATGGCGTTCTAGTTCGTTTTCTCAATGTTGTAGCATAATATACAGAGAGAGACAGTCAAACTTCCAATTTGTCTACGATAAATTTGATAGCAGACATGATTTTTAATAAAACAATAATTTTATCCCACAAGATATATGAATTCCAATTTTTTTTTTCTTTTAAAGAATTTATTTGCTTTATATTGAAATAATTAATACCAATTAATCCATATTTATATAGAGATTAGTGTGTTATTCATTAGTATTCTATACTTTTAAATTTGGATTGAAAACAAGTTTACTTCTTGTAGGTCACCGTGTTTTTGAAACTTGTATTCATTAACTTTTCTAGTCACTAATATTTGTTAGATCTTATTGCTAATGGATCTCATTTGAGTTTCATTCAAACTGATGACTTTATTTAAAGGATGTAATCTTAGTTTTACTTAAACGGACGACATGTTAGTAAAAAAATAAAATAATATATAACATATAAAAAATATAATTATATCATTTGATTAAAATTAACAAAGTTATAATAAAATTTGTGAATATGTATAATTATTAGTTTTGTTTAAATAAATGGTTATAATCTAGGAAGTACTGTAAAACAACAAACAGGCATGCCCGACACTTATGGGATGCTGACACATTGCTTCATAAATGTGTCGAAGCTTTCTAGATGGTGTTCCCTTGTATTATATTTTCAGTATTAGTCGTATCTCAATGAGTATGTTCATATCGGAGTCGGTACTTAATAGGTTGTAATTATATTTTGTAGTGTTGATTTCTCACTTTAAATGAGTTAAATCCGATGAATTTATGAAGGATGAATTTAGAGTTTCATGGCTCGGTAATAGTCATATGTATTTGCTAAGAACACATTCAGAGAATACAAATACTAGTTTGATAGTGAACACACATGCAAGTGGGTAGCATGGTAGTAAATTGCATGTAAGAGTGAATTTTGTTTTACCTCCAAGTGATCCCCAGTGTTGATGAGAAAGGCGTGGAGAGGCATCCAGTTGCCGTCATGTTGAATTTGAAGCCCTCCAAGCTCGTTTTGCATCACGAGGGTCAGAAGCCCATGATCTGTGTGTGCAGAAAGGTCCATTTCAAGTTAAGGCTTAGGACAAGGTGAGTAAAAGTTGAGAATAAGTAACTGGGAGCCCAACTCTACATTCAGCATTTTGTATATGTAGTTTTCTTCAAACCCTAAGCTTAGAGATATTCCTTTAAGCAACTCTCCAACCACTTCCCTGCTCTTTGTGATTTATTGATCCACAGTTTCGCTGCAAAAGTTGAACGAGGAAAAAAATGAATAAGAAATAAAATTATAGAAGCTACTATCCTTATCTATTCTTTATATACACTCATAAATATTGTTTCTATTTTATTTAGGTAATATAAATATAATTTTGTTTAAGAATGAAATAAATTCTTTATATTTTTTTTCTTTTTTCTAACTATATATACTCATATTATTTTAATTTTAAAATATTATTTTATTTTATATGCTTTTATAGCTAATTTACTTTCGGGAAAAAACAATAAAATTCAAATCAGTTTGCAAATATTCACCCAATCACACGCTTTGTCTCGACTGATTCAAAACTTTTTTACAGGGGGATATGAATGTACTTTTCCTTCTTTTTTTTTCTTCTGAACTTTACATTAGAACAATTTGTATCATATATAACTGGAAATAGTGACATGAGTCACACGACGATGAAATCTATAGAGGAAGATTGGAATGGCCCATTAATTTTGTAGCCAGGCAAACTTGTCGTATTGTATGAAGCTAGATACATATACACAAGTGTATATACAGTAAGGCTAGATAAAATATATAAACTATAGACTGAAACCATGCATGGTTCTTTGGAGCCAAAAACACACACACACACACATCAACATTTAGTTTGGACTCACCAGTGACGGCTGAAAGGTTGAAAAAGAATAATTAAGAAGAGAAAGCACAAAACAAAACAAAAGAATAAGGAGAATATATGGTACCTAAAACAAGGGGGTTTGGAAGGAACATTAAAGTGAGGATGAACATGACATTTGAGATAATCTCTCCAGAAAAGCGCCTTGTCCACCGTGAGATTAAAGCTTGTCCCATATCTTATTGGATCAAGTACCTTCTCTCCTGCGTACTCCCTTTTTTCTTCCTCACTCAGGTCGAAAAACCTCTGGCTTGTACTAAGCATCTTATCCATTAGTGTCTCCGACACACCGTGATTTATTAGCTACATCAAAAGTACTTCAAAGTTAACAGAACAACCAAAGTTACATGCATGCATTCGGAAGATATAAGGTATTTAACATAATAAGCATATAAAAAATGCATAATAAAAAGTATGAGGTTAGAAGATATAAGGGTTTAATAGTTAAGAAATAGTGGTTGAGGCTAGGAATAGTGAAAAAAGAAAAGCGGGAAGAGAGATCGCAGGTTTAAATTTTTCTGACATTTTTAATAAAACTAACCAACTAATATTTATCCATAAAAAAATTATAAAAAAGCATGAAGTTAAATATATTTATACCATAAAGAAACCCCAATCGCGGCAAGCATGGCCTAGTTGTTGGATTGCCTGAAGCGTTCATTGGGATTGGAAGAGGTGAGTTGGAAAAAATCAATGGTTGGAATGTTCTCTGTTTCGTACAATATGGAATCTTCGGGATTTTTAAGGAAAATATAGTTAGAGGGTACAGACCTCAGACAATTCGATTCAACTAATTCCTTAACACAAAACATCTTTAATTTCTTCTCTCTTTCTGGGTTTGGGTGATACAATGGAGCAGGTTGAGTTAAACATGTGTGGTGCGCGGGGCTTTATATAGATACTATGAATTCAAAGCTTTAGCTAAAGTAACCGAACTATAGTATCATATGTGAATGTAGATTAATTAACTCGGAAGTGGCATAGATACTACTTGTAGAATTTCGTACGAAATAACATTTTCTATATACTAATTGGACGTACTAAGGATTTCAAACACCAGGACTTTTACATTTTGTTTTTATAGGTAGAAGAACTTTTAATAATAAGACTAAATCATAGTTTTGGTTTTTTTTAGTCAGAAAAAAATAGTTTTGGTTTTCTTATCTTAATTTTAAAATTTATTTTAGATTTTTCTCTTTTAAATTTAAGGTTAAATTAAATTTTTAATCTTCTAATTTTTTTTAGGTTCAATTTAATTTTCTAATTTTTTTCGGATTCAATTTAATCTTATAATATTTCAAATCGATTTAATTTGATCATTTAGTTTAAATGATAAGAAATCACATTTTATAATAATTTGGAACCGTCATTAATTGATTTTAAACTACCATAAAATTTATATTTTCTATAAAAAAAATGAATTGACTTTGTAAATTACATGACTAAATTGAACAAAAACCTAAAAACAAATTAAATCAATTTTAAAAATTAGAGAAACAAATTGAATAAAGAAATGGAGAACCAAATTAAACCTAGATAATGAATTAAAGGACAAAAACTAATTTAATCATTTATTTTTACAAACTATTGGTATCTTTTATCCAAGACAATTTTACTTGAACCGTTAAAGTGAAAATTTTCTGTTGAGACCATGGGTTAAAGTGAAATAATTTTGTACCCGATAATCTACCCCGTCAATTGTGTTTGTTATGATTTTAAAGTATACAAAAATTAAAAACTAAATTAATAATTAAATTAAAAATATCTATTAAAATTAGTAGGAAAATATGGATTATTAGATTAATTTAATGGTCCAAAAAGAGGGAAAGTCACCGTGATCAAAGTCTCTGAATCCTTCTAAAATCAAAGCTTTGGCTATGCTTTTAGATAAGTACAACTTCAGTATGGTTACAACTTGTTCAGGTTCCTTCTTTGTGCAGCTCTCCTTTGTTAGTGTATCTAGGGAAGTGCTGCAGACCATTTTTTCGTTTTTTTGGCAAAGGCATTAGCCTCTTGTACATCGAGTCCAAATACATTATTGACTTTTATACTTATCTGTATTATGACTTATGAGAACTACTTGGCATACCGCATACTTTGTGCCAAGTTGGGGTCCTTTTAATTAATAAAAGTTCTTTTAATTACCTATCAAAAACAAAATGCAAAGTCTGAGTCTTTGAAATCGTTACGATTTCCCAATAATACCTAGAAAATTTTATTTGGTAGACCGTGCCACTTACGAATTAATCTACTCCACATATAATACTATAGTTCGGTTTCTTTATCTAGCTATATAAACTTATAAAGCCCTAGCATAGCACCCAAACCCATTTGCCAAGGAAATAGTTGAAACGAATTGTCTGAGGTCTGTTCCCTCCAACTACATTTGCCTTAAAAACCCGGAAGATTCCATATTGTACTATGAAACAGAGAATATTGCAACTCACCTCTTGCAATCCCAATTCATGAACGCTCCAACGCAATCTAACAACTAAGCGATGCTTGCCGCGATCGATTGGGGTTTCTTCATGGTATAAATATTTTTGTTTTTTGGTATAGTCTTCATAGTATAAATATAATAACCTCAAACTTTATATTATGCATTTGTTTACATGTTTTCCTTAGCTTCTCCACGGGCATATTTGAGTTTGCTTTCACATGCAATATTCATGCATGTAACTTTTGAACTACTTTACATCATATAATAAATTACGGTGTGTCCGAGATACTAGGAACCTTTGTTTTAAGTCATATTCTTCTATTTCTGATGATCATAGGAGGGAAAGAGGGATGACAAAGTCTATTTTAATCCTAAAACTGTCATATCGGGTTATTTGATGATCATATAATAAATCACTACTACAATAATAGCATACTACATTGGTTATTTGTAGTTTACAATATCGGTTATCGATCATCGTCGTATCAAGCGTCGTAAAAAGTGTGGACGTCTACGACAACGGTTGTATTGAACCGTTGTAGAATGTATAACATTCTAAGATGAGTTCCTGACTAGGAATGTCTAAGAATGTACCACATTCTAAGATAGTCTTAAAGACAACCGTCTTAGAATACATTCTAAGACGGTCTTAAGAACAACCGTCTTAGAATGTATTATTATTTTTTAAATTAATTTCATTTTTTGTATTCATCTCCATGCCAACTACATTAACTAGAAACCTAAAGTACTAGTTTCTAGTGACTCACTGCTAAAAATGGGTCTTAACTCCACTATCCAAAACAAAACAAGGAATTACATATATAAAATTCAAAGTCAATTTTATAACCCAAAAGAACATGTATAAGCATAACAACATAATGAAGTAGGATATATCAATACACACTTGTTTTGCTGAAATAGGTGTTTGATTAATTTCACATACATGTGCATATTGAAACAGGAAGCATAAATTAATCAACATACATGCATAGAACACATACACTAGCATAAATATAGAAGTTCAGGAAATAAAGAAAAGGTGTTGATTTCACAACATTTTCCTTAACAGATAGCCATGCATTTCAAGGAAATAATTCATCATTTTTGCAACTAGTGCCATCAAGGATAACCCAAATATCAGGAGCTAACATTCCTATGTAGGTGAAAGGTTCATAGCATAAATTCATCTGCCAGATTTAGCAGTTTCTTCAAAACCAAAAATTGGTGATTGACAAAGAAAAATGAATGATGAGATGAATTCATTGAAGTGCATGCAAGATTAACAGTTAAAAAACCTTGAAGAGATCCAAAACTTCCTAGTGGAGATTAGAGATAGTTCAAAAATAGTCTAGAGGTAAATGTTTCACATACTTTGAAAATCCAGTTAAGGTATACAAAGAAGGAAAACAATTAAGAGGAGAAGAAAGTTACTTACCTTGAAGAACGCTGCACAGGCCTTGCCAAGTATTTGCACAACTTTGGCATGAATTTGAGGGTCGTGTGAAGTGAGGAGAGACTAGAGAAATCCAAATAAGAAAGCAAAACTAGTCAAACACATCTTAACTTGAATGAATATGATCAATGTTCTAACCTAACAAAGGAATCTATTGTTAGTTCTCATTCAATACTCCTCGTAGAAAACAAGATTACAAAAAGGATTGATAAATAATTCAAGCATCTTGTCATTTTTATCCTTGAAAGTAGAGTTATTAATTATTATAAATTGACATTAAAAAATAAAAGCAATATATGATTGGTTGGTATAGGACTTACATACAACATTACTATTTTCTAATGGCTTTGTAGCCTAATTAATCCCAATCCTACTATTAGGATGTTGCCGAAGATTGATATAAACAATTGAAAAATTGCTTTAAGCCAGTGAACACAAAGACTTAAGTTTTTTTATTTTACATAGGAAAAAATACTAAAAAACTACATAATAAATTCATTCCAGTGATATAAACAAGCTCATTAGAGGATTAAACCTTTGCAAAATGGTAAAGGCTCTAAACAGAAGTTAATTAAGTACAATCAAATAAAATTGAAAAGTATTAAAGAAAAAATGAGAATATATATATATATATATATATATTATATAACAACACTAGTTACTAATGAAAATTTGTTAATTATAAATACATTTTCTTAATTTTGTTAAATTGTAAGGATCAATTAAAATTTTCATAAAACTAGTATTATGATGACTCACTTGAGCACAATGACTCACTTGAGATTCATGACACACGTAAATTAATATATGTCTAAAAATATAATAGTAGTGAGGTTGAACAAAGCCCAAAAATAATGGATGTATCACATGATGTCAAATAATTCCAAAACAACAAAACTAACTAATGAAAAAGATTAACTATCAAATAGAAGCCACAGTCATGGCTTAACTACTTAGCATAAACAAAAACTATGTAAGGCTTAAATTAAGTAAGCATAAGCTAATTCAAGCTTAACTACTTGGTTAAAGCATACTCATCAAGAATGATTGGAAAGAGAAATCTTGAGCACTCGGCACTTGAGCAAACACAAACTATGTTTAATCATTTTGACAAAATAAAAAACCATAGCAAATAAGCTTAACCAAATTTGGAAAATGAGCACGCAGACATGTGTTAGAACCAACTTTGAACAAGTTAATTACCTAATTGAATCAACAATGATAGAGAAATCCAACAAATCTCTAATTTGAAAAGAAAAGGACACTTTCTAAAGCATATATGAGGCCCCCAAACACAAAACTGAAGCAACTAGCAAAACTTAATAATGACTTATTCTCTGTTTTGAAATAACTTTGCCATTTTAGATATCATAATTGAAAAGGAAAGAAAGTACCATCAATTGGTAAACCTGTCCTATGAAGAACAGGGTTAGTCTTCAAATATCCTGAGAAGACAACATTGATACTGCAAAATAAGTTGAACAATGTCTTTCGACTGCGTCCACAACAGCTTTTGCTCTTTTGCCTGTTATTTCAATTTATTATGTTGCATTATAGTTGTCGTCCCAACTAAGCATAAGGGATATTTTTTAATAAAAAATTGTTATGAAATGTGATGTACAAGAATTTCTTGATAGGTGCAGCCTCCATCAAGTTGTAGTATCAATTTATGGAAGCAGCGGCTTCAAAATTTGGATAAAACAATTTCCCGCATAACTTCTTTAGGTGCTGCATAGAAAGGAAACCACCAGGAATTAATGAGATCACTGGCTTTCCACCAAATTTAGATAGTCTTTTTTAGTTTTAAACCTATTTTTAAGTTATTCTATTTACTTAAGTTTAATGTTTTTTACTCTCAATTTTTTTATGTAAAGTTTGTATGTAATGTCTAAAAGATGATATTGTAATCCATCTAAATCAACTAAACTAGCTAAAACAATAGGTGCATAATATCCACAGGATCATAGGAATATCAGTTCACCTTTCTAAATATGAATATTGGGAGGTTTGTGGTGTAATCTTGTGCGCAGCAGCACGAAACGTGGGGGAGGGGGATGCACCAGAAAGATCAGTAGACCCATCTCTTGACTCTTGTACATTCGCTTGTATCTCTATTATGAGAACTACTTGACATAGCATGTGCCAAGGGGTTTATTTTTATTAATTGATTAAATTATACAGGTCCTTTATCTTATTTTCAAAATATATTTATCGGAAGAATCAAATTGATTTAAATTTAGGTTAAATTAATTCTTTATTCTAATTTATTATTTAGATTCAATTTGATTTTTTAATTTTTAAAATTGATTTAATTTGATCTTTTAATTTTTTTTTTGTGGTGGTTTAAAATCATTTAGCATGATTTTAAACTATTACAAAATATAATTTATTACAATTTAGACTCAATGATTAAATTAAATTAATTTAAAAAATTAAATAATTAAATTGAATCGATTTAAAAAATTAAAGAATCATATTGAAAAATTAAAGAACCAAATTGAATCTAAAAAAATTAGAGGATTAAAAACTAATTTAACTTAAATTGTAAAAAAATCTATAATATATGTCAATTATGATTTTACACCGTCAAATTTGATTTTTAACATGAAAAATTGAAAATACTTGAGATCATTAATTAAAATAAAATAATTTTGTACCAATTAATTTACATGTCCAATGAAATTTTTTATAGTTTTAATATATATATATATATATATATATATATATATATATATATATAAATTAATAATTAAATTAAAAATATCTTTTAAAACAAATGGTAAAACTTGACCTATTAGATTCATCTAATCCAAAATGAATAAAAGTCCCAAAAGTTACCAAAACCAAAGTGACTGAATCCAAAATTGTGGATTCAGTCAATTTTGATGCAACTTGAGGCAACTAAAAATTGAATAACAGTTGTAGCATAGCCGTCCACTGCAACTGACAACTGATTGCTAGAAGCTGCATTGTAAAATGCATGGTGCTCCACCAACATAATTGACACAAATTAAATGTAGACGAGGATGCATCAATGTGGATGTATAGAAACACATACAAATAACCACATTTTGGAAGCACGTTTTGACCTGCCATTATTCACGTCCTGGATGTGAAAATTGTAAAAGCTACAATTAATAGCGTTTAATTATATATATTCAATTAGTGGGATGCGAAAGCTTGCAAATCTATTTCCAAACACGCTATAAGATAAGAGTATAGATGGAGGTGCTTGCAAGATTGCAATTAATTTTTTTGATACATCGATATTGCCATTTTAAAAGTATGTAAAATAATTCCTTGTAAATCATGTATAGTTAATCGGAACAACTACTCTATTCAAACTTTAAATACTAGGAAAAAATTTATCGTTTATATTGATCTTACAAAGTCGAATAGAATTACTTCCCCTGTGTTCTTAAAAAAAAAACATTTTATTTTTTAAATTAACGTAAACTCCATGACCATTAATTTATTTTCATGAAGTTAATTATTAATTTTCCAAGGCAGATTTGTGCATGCATTTAAAAATTTTCAATTACACATGCGGAAATTACGTTCCAAGTACATCAATATTCAAGCTGAAATTAAATTACATATGAAACACAAGCATGGTTCAGAATTCAGATACAAGAAATGCATGGAGCTTAATTAATTTGATTCAAATGCGAATACGATCCAAGCACGACTTTCCGTCGAGTTCATGGTTTTGCTGAAGCTCGATGTAATCACTGTATTTGATGGCACGGTATGAAGCAGTATTATCATCGCCAACAAGCTCTGGTGCGGGCCCCACAATGGTGTCAAGCTTGGGTCCGTGTGCTGTACCAACGGAAATCCTAGTGGCTTTCGTGTTCGCTACAGCTCGATGAACAACACTCTTGTATTTCCCATTGGTCAGTATCTGAGATAAATATTACAGAATGAATATTCCGATTTGTCTACAAGAAATTTTTACAGCAGACATGACTTTTTAATCCCAAAAATAGTTTTATGATATTTTTTTTGGAAGGCATATATGAACTTGTGATTTATTTATTTACTTAATTACACCTTTAGTTTTGGAAATTTTATCAAAAATGTTAATATGACGATGTAAAAGAGTGTTACGTCAACGTGAATGTATTGACGTGATAATAAAATAGAATATCATTGTCACATTAACATTTTGTTCAATTTTATATTAAATGTTAAGTTAATAGATAAACAGAAATTAAAAGATGAAATTCGTTTGAAAAAAGTAGGAGGATTAAAAGTGTAATTAAATAACTATTGTTCTATATGTTTAAAGACTAGTAGCCATGTTTATATTTTCTGGATATTAATGTATGATTTATGTAGTATTAGTATTTTCTATTTTAAAATTTGGAATAGTTACACTCTAGATGATAAAATATAATTATATCTATCAACTAAAATATCAATAATTAAAAGAGAGTTATTATGGTACCCTTAGAAATCTAAAGATTTTGATACTAGGCCAATAGTTGAATTAGTTTGAGTAAACCAAAAGAGAGATAGTGACCCAGAGAGTTTCTCAGTGACATTACCAACTCTTAAATTTCTTAGGGTAGCATAATAGTAAATTGCATGCAATTCAAGAGTGATTTTTGTTTTACCTCCATGTGATCCCCAGTGTTGATGAGAAAGGAGTTGGGTAAGGGGTGGACAGGAATCCACTTGCCATTGTGTTGAATTTGAAGCCCTCCAAGCTCGTTTTGCATTAGGAGGGTCAGAAGCCCATGGTCTGTGTGTGCAGGAAGGCCCATAACAAGCTCAGGGTTAGGACATGGTGGGTAACAGTTGATAACCAGCAACTGGGATCCCAAGTCTAGATTCATCCTTTTATGTATGAAGTTTTCTTCAAGCCCTAAGCTTAGAGATATTCCTTCTAGCAACTCTTCAACCAGTTCCCTGCCCTTGGTAATGTATTCCTCTAAAGTTTGGCTGCAAATTAAGAATAAACGAGTAAAACAATGAATAAAACGATAAATCTATTTTTCTTATGGTTTGGCGGTTAATTTTCATGTATGGCAAACACTAGGGTCTAGGGACAAGTTGTATGGTTTTCTTTTGATGAAGAATATTGCGAATTTGTTCAAAATTTGAAAAAGTTGATGTATTTAAATGAAGTTTTGTACCAAGGATTTTTTTTATGATCTTGAAATTTCTATAACGAATTTAAATAATAAAGTTCTACTAATAGTTTCTTCAATCATATTTTTAACCAAAGCATTTCAGGAATAATACGAAAAACTACTATTATATTTGAATAGATAAAAAGAGATAAAGATGAAATGAAATAAAATAAAATAGTATAAAATATAATGAAATAAAATTTACATTCTATTGTTTGGATAAGTTATGATGGAATAATTTTTTTTCCATCATACTCTTCTTGAATTAGATAAGAATGAAGACATAATAGAATAGGTTACACTATTAATTTTCATTATATTTTTCTCAGCTTATGAATCTAAACAATAGAACATAATATACCATTATTATATTTTATTTTCCCCTTTCATTTTTTTTTTTGCCTTTTCCATAGGCATTATTCAAAGACAATCGGAAATTCAAACTTTAGTTCGTCATATTGCAAGAGATTATATGTAAATAATTATTTTAAAAAAAACTTAATCAAACAAACTTTAACACCTTTTTGAAAAACAATAAAATTTACATACTTATAATGAATGACATTGCTAAAAGAGTATAAATTCATATTTGTAAAAAGTTATTTATTTTGTCCAACTATTTTTTTATTTATTTTACCATGATATTAGTACAAATTTTCTCCTATCGAAAGTAGCGATCTTCGTCGGAAATTAGAAATTTGGTAGCCGATTCATTTTGATTTTTTTCTTTTTGTAAAAAATCTCAAGAAATTAAAAAGTAACTATCTTTTCTAAAATAAATTAATCTAAACATCCACTAGAGTGTTAATTTAAGTTTGAAAGGAGGTAATTTGTTCATAGAAAAAGATACCTAAGATCCATCTTATGATTTATAAGTTGTCTTGTAAGGGCCACTAGCTAATTAGAGATGGGTGAAGGATAGAATGATAAATATATAAGATGGCCATGGAGATCATTTGTAAGGATCAAACCTCAGTTTGTTGTTACATTAAACTCATACCAATTTTCTTGAATGTATAACTATACAAGAGTAAAGAGCCACTCAAAAAGGGTTTTTTTTTATTATAACTATTTATTTGTTTTTTTATTTTATTTTGCATAAATAGTTTTGCGGCTGCTTACAGATTGTTTTTTTTTTCAACACTTAACAGTACGTAGGAATTTTAGTTTTTTAAATTAAGTCAATTAGTTAAGCGCTGAGGCATAAATTGTGATATATATAGATTTAATTTTTCACAGCAAGTACTATTGCTCTCTCTTCCTCCCATTGCAAGGTTACCATGAAGCTCCCTTAGAGAATTCAGATCTCTCTAGCAACATTCATCTCCATTCTTAACTATCCGTAATTTTTTTCCTCTCTTATTAATTGTGTAATAAAAAATTCAACAATTAGATGTTAGTAACTGGATGGAATCACGTATAATGAAACCCAAACATCTGATGCCATCATTAGTAGGGGAAAACCCTAGTGACCAAACAAAAGTAATAAATTAGAGTTCGTTTATTTCAATTAATATTTGGTACAAAAATACAGTTTTGTTTTGATTTTTTTATAAAATTTATTAAAAGCTACATTTTTTAATTATTTTACAAAGTTATATTAATATTTGATTAATTTCCAAAGAAATTTATACTTGTAGCTTCCTTTTAAAAACAATCTTTTAATAATTTCAACTAAAAAAATTAACTTCATTAAAAAAATTTAACTACTAAATTATTTTTACACAATTTTAAAATTACCTTTTATAAAATCTTAAAGCATTAGATCTACCCCTGTACTACAAATTAGAGTACACGTACAATTTTAGGGAGTGAGACTCACTCTTCTCACCTTCTCAAATAGATACTTATAATATTCTTTTTCTTATTTCTTTTGAGGTGCACTTCACATCCTTCACGACTAGTCAAAGTATTTCTCTTTCAACCATTTCAAATTACCCTCATTTAATCATTATCTGAAGAATATCTGATTTTCTTAATAACTTATCCTTATGAAGTTACCAACTTTGTTTTATATCTAAATTGCATTTCAATAGTATTTTAAAGAAATTATTGATAATTAAGATTCATACTAAATAAATATTTTATTGTTTCAAAAACATTATTTATTATAAACTTTATTTTATAAAAAATAAACATTTATCTTATCATCCGTGAAAATAGTAGTTTTCTTTTATCATAAGTTTTTTTTTTTTAGAGGGCTCTTTTATCATAACATCAACCTATTAAAAAGGTAAACACAAACATTTTTACGCATGCATGAACTGTTAACTAAATCTAAAAATGCTATTAAACCATAAAAGAAGAAAGCAAAACTGTAATTTTTGGAAAACGCTAAAAAAATGTTAACCATATAATAATAATAATAATACCAATAATATTAATTTTTTTCATACTATCCTTAATAAAAAATTATTATACATGATAATTTTATTGACTTTTATAATAATCATTTTAAAAATAATATCAATGAATATTCCTATTGATTGACTGTGAAATTTTTTTCCTAATTTACTAAACTTTAAAATAATTGTATCTTAATGCAAAATATTAATAATAAATTATTCTAGTATTAATTATTATTAGAAGTTATCCAACAGTGAGTAAAATCTAAAACAATTTTTTGAAGAAAAAATACTTTAGATGAGATATTGTATATGTTGTACCTTTTTGCTAACATATATAATCATTTTATTAATATATGTGACTTTTTTACTTTATAAAAACTAATAATAAACATTTTTTATAGGTCTAAAACATTAGTTTTAGTTAGTTTATTCTTGATTCTGCTTGACTACTACACCCTCAGGAACATGGAAGCTGTTGCAGAGGATCTGAATCTCAATATTTTAAACTGCAAAAGACCTCAATCCAAAAATAGATTTTTTTTTCTTTAATAAACTCAAAAAATAGAAAAAGAATAGGGTGCCCTAATATAATATGAGTTGGCCCATCGCACACATCCTTGTCTCCCATTAAGGTTAAGGAATTCTCCTCCCCTAATAGTGCTGAACTAAGTGGTGCAAGCCGGACATGTATTCGGGACCATTTCTTAAGGATTAGAGCTATCATCAGTGTTGTCTAAATTCCAATATATTTTCCATTGTTTAAATTAAAATTTAACTGCAGACAGCGACGCAACATGCCACAAAACTTTTAAAATGTCTTTTTTTGGAGTGTTGCCATTTCCACTAAAGCTGGTTCGCCAATGGAAAGTTGCTAGAGAGGAGGTGAGGTCATTATTATCATGTGGGTGCAGCTTCGTCATTTTCACTACCCAACAACAAGAGAGAGAAATATATGTTTGGTCATCATGTAGACCATGGAAAAATTTTAAGATTAGGATCATCATCTAGCGTGATGTGTAAAAGATGATGTATAAGTATACAAAAGTGAAATGTCGTCTCACCTGCTTCATAAATTCCTTATCGGGAGATGAGGGTATTTTTTCCCTTTTCTTTTCTGAATTTCAGATTAGAACAATGTGTAAAACTCAACTAAAGGTTGGTCCAATAACGAAAGATCAATATATAGAGTAATTTGCTAGAGATCTCAAGTTTTAATTATACACAAAAAAAAATGCAAATTTAGCATAAAATAAACTGGAAAGAGAAGTGTTCTTTAACATATTTTTCTATTGATTAAAATTTATTCAAAAAACTATAAAATTAGGAGAAAGATTCATTAAATTTATGACAAGTGATATTTACCAAATTTTTCATTTTTAAAATAAATTTAAACTAACCGTAGAAAATGTATTTAAAAGAATGTAGTATATGTATAGTAAGGCAAGATAAATATTTATCCAGAGCCAAAGAGTGCAAGAAGCACTATGTTTTGGTAGGAAGATTAAGGTATAGGTCGTCGGAGAGTAGTCATGGTTCTTTCTTGCCGTCGACTATTTTTTTTGGGTCTGATTATACATTAAGGTAGAGCATATGTTGGGGTTTTTATTATACTAAAATTTCAACAACCCACCAAAGAAAAGAAAAGAAACCCCGTCTACATTAGATTAAAACAACAAAAAAGAAATAAAGTCGCCCAAAATACTAATAACATGTGAAACTCAAGGTTTTAAATTGTAAAACTGCAATTCTGCAAAGTTTCTCAATATTTTTTTTTTTACATTATATAGAATTGCAAACAAATATTTGCAAACACTATGTGATTAAAATCCTCAAAACTTTGATGTTATGATTGTAAATTGCAATTATAAAGTTTTGGACTATATAACTTATTAAAATCTTCTAAAAAAACTTATTAAAATCTAGGTGATACTCATATAAGCTAGCTCTCACTTATATATAAGTTAATTAAGCTTTATTTGGGACAACACCGGCCAGCTACACGGCTCAAAAGGTTGAAAAATAATAATGAATTATTATTGATATACACTCACTTTTTATTTTATTTAATTTTTATGGTACTTTTCTCTTTCTCTTTCTATTTTCCAAGAATGATATAGGACAAAGTATAAAAAAAAAAAAAAAAAAGAGAGAGTGAGGTGAATGGTACCTAAAACCAGGAGGCTTGGAAGGAGCATTAAAGTGAGGGTGAACATGACATTTGAGATAATCTCTCCAGAAAAGGGTCTTGTCCACCGTGACATTGAAGCTTGTCCCATATCTTATTGGATCAAATAGGTTCCTTCCTGCGTGCTCCATTTTTTCTTTCTCAGTCAGATCAAAAAAGCCCTGGCTTGTCCTAATCACCTCATCCCTTAGTATCTCCGACACACCGTGATTGATTAGCTACATAAAGTATACTCCCAAATTAACGAGACAACAAAACTTACATACATGCATGAGGAAGGAATTAAACTCCAATATGCACCTGGAGATCGAAGTTGACGAAAGTATATAATAAAAAACAAAAATGCATAATATAAAGTTTGAGGTTAAATAATATTTATACCATAAAGAAACCCCAATCGCGGCAAGCATCTCCTAGTTGTTTGATTGCCTTGGAGCGTACACTGGGATTAGAAGAGGTGAGTTGGGAAAAATCAATGGTTGGAATATTATCTGTTTCATAATTCAATATAGAATCTTCGGGATTTTCAAGGCAAATGTAGTTGGAGGGAACAGAACTCAGACACTTAGATTCAACTAACTCCTTAACGCTGGACATCTTTGAATATTTTTCTCTGGAGGTGGTTCTATTCTTTCTGGGTTTGGGTGGCAGAACTGATCGAGCAAGTTGATTAAAACATATAACTTTGTATGTATATGCTATGCAGCCAATTTTAGTATGGTGCGCGGGGCCATATATAGACAAAGAAAAGGAGCTTTATTAATTAGTAATTATATATGAAATAGATTCACATTTATCTTATGGTGCCCGTGGCTGTATATGCTATGTAGTCAAAGAAAATGAACTTTAATACTAAGTTAATTAAATACATGTGGGGTAAATTAATTCGTAAGTGGGCATGGTCTATGTCAAATAAAATTTTCAAGGTATTGGGACCTTGTAAGTCGTAACGATTTCAAAGACTGAGACTTCTCACATAAAGAAGAATCTTCATGATAAAAAGACATGCACTGGTAGGATTTTTTAAGTGACCGGTGAGAAATATTTATTAATTTTATTGATGATTAACTTTTAAATTTGAGCTTAAACCCAATTTTGAAAATTAAATGGATGGATGCAAGATTGAATGATAAGGTAGCTATATAATTATGAAAGTTAAAAGTTTATTTAATAAATATAAAGAGTTATATATATATATATATATATATATATATATATACATATATATATACATACTAACAATATGAAACAGTTAGTTATATCCTGACTATTTAAATTATTTAAGATGATTATTTTTAAAATTAACAAATTTAACATACATGATAAATTATAATTAGATGATTATATAAAAAAATGTACAATGTAAACGTATAATCATTTTCCTCATATATAAATATCATTTTTAAAATGATTCAAGAAGATATAATAGAAGATGTATTTATACAGTATATAATAGAAAATGTATTTACAAATGACAAATTAAACCTTTTTTTTAAAAAACCAGAGATTATAAATGTAAATCATTAATTTCCCATGTTACTGGGGACATAAATTAACTTATAATAAAGACTGGCGCGCATCTACTTTAACCATAATTTTTTACACACTAATTGAGTTTATTTTAGGGTTTTTATATTGAGTTGAATTTGTTTAGGTTATGAATAAATATAATAGAGTAAAGTATTATTCTATTGAACCAGCTATTAGGGGTGCAAATGTGTTAAATCAAGTCGAACATTAACAATTTAGGTTTAATTTGAAAAAAAATTCATGGCTCAAGCTTCACTCATTTCACTAAATAATGAGTCCAACTAAAAGCTTGAGCTTTGCTTATTAAAAAAAAACTTGAGCTTAACTTGTTTAATTAGTCGATTTATAACTTTTTTAGTTTTTATTTTGTTAAGAACATTCTTAATGTTTTTAACCAATTTAGTATTTAACAAAACATTTAATAATATATAATAATCTACTAAAAATATGTATTAAACAAATAATATAATATTATATTTATATAAACGTGTTACTTATGAGCTATTAATGTCAAATTTCCAAAACTCCAACTTAACTTCTTTTCCAAAACCCAAACTTAACTTCTCTACCAATGGGCTATACCACCATGGATAGGTTTGGGAAACTAGCCTGTCATGGGTGGGAAATCAAGTTTCGGTCGAAGGTAGATGTCAAGGAGTCAGAGTAGAGATGGGGTGGCAAAATTTGCTCCACTCTTAGTCTTTTCCCATCTTGTTGTCAAGCCTACCTAAAAAGCTGATTGATGCATGTTTTTTTTCTATTATTGAACAAGCAACATATTAATCAATTTAGTTAGTATTACCTTTATTTAATATAAATAAATAAATTGTCAGTATAAACATTACAAATCTAATTCATTATTACATATGAACTTTAGTAATATTATTTTGTCTAACATTTAATAAAAATTTACTAAAGATTACATATATATGATAGTACGTACATAATATATATATATATATATATATATATATATATATATATATATATATATATATATATATATATATATATTGTTAAATTTAGGGTTAACGTACAGGAGTTTGTATTATGATTAAAGATTTTTACTATGCCAATTAGTTAAAAAAAAATTGTAGGCTGAATTTTTAAAGTAATTATCATATAAGTAAGTAAAAAATTATCATTCATAATAATTATGTAATAAGATATAATAGTATAAATTTTTTTATAATATAAATACATTCTAATTAATATTGGTAATTCTATTTTGTATTTATATTATCTACATGAAAGACAATAATTAATAATGTTGAAAAATATTTTTTTTACATTATTAAATATGCCACTACATATAAAAGTACTACTATAATTTAATGATACATAATAAGCGGTGAAAAGTCACGCATATCTACCGACAAAGCACGTAACAATTTCAAACATAATGATATCTCATTGTGTGGTGCTCTATTATCCAATAATGGTACCTTAACGACGTATATGCTGCTAAAAAAATAGTCACACAAAGAATCACACTCATAAACACTTTAGAAATTAAAATATTGTTTCTAGATATGATTATTTTTTTAAAAAAATTAATTTTGCATTAATTTAATTGATATTTTTTGCCCTTTCGTTATGATTAATACTTTTTTTACTCAAACTTCATATCTCAATAATATAAATGTTACAATTAAATATTTTCAGCTTTATTTTGCAATAAATATTAAATTCTTAATTTTTATTCACATGAAAAAAATATAATTAGAAAAAAAAGCTCACTAAAGATGATTAATAAATTTTTTTATAAAGATAGTGATTATCAAAAAAACTAATAGATATTTACACTAATAACATGTTATATCAATAAAGAAAATATTTATTTTTTATTCACGTGATTAAGAATTTGGAGGAGATTTTTGAGATATTGAACGATTTGAAAGGTTCATAAATGTGAAATTTAAGAGCATTTTATAGAAAACGAACTGAAGTTAGAATATTTATTTTATCCGTAGAAATTATATATGGTACTAGGATATTTATAATACTTACACACTTTGTTTAACTAACCAAATTAAATTCATCGTTAATTGAAATTAGAAGAAGAAAGATTTTTTTTTTCTTTTAAATAAAATATAACGTTTTGATCGTTATGTTTGGAGTAAAAGATAGATTGGAATGCTTTAATTTTAAGAATTTGAGAGTGTTAAGAAAGGTAAAACATAGAAAACATGACTATAACCATTTAAAAAATCAAGTAATAAAAATTTGAGAAAAAAAAAAGGAATCAAAATATAAATTACTCACAACAGGAAAATTAAAAGCACATTTAAACTATTTTATCAAGAGAAATAATAAATGGCATTGTGTTAAAATAATAATAGAAGAAAATAAGGTTATATTCTTTCAGTTAAAAATTTAATAATTTATAATTTTTAAAAAAAATCTCAAATAATAATTGTTTTGACTCATACAATAAACTATTTAAGATTTTAAAGTCATTGTGTAATGATCGTATAGGGTTAATAATATCAATAATGTATTGAACGGTAATTTAATTTAAAAATAAAAAGCATATATTTTATAAATTAACGATATATTAAATGATATGATAATATATAAAATTTCTAAATTATATATTATTGAGTATTTAAAATTTATAAAAAAATTACGGAGCATTAGTAACAGGTGGAAAAATAAACAGTATTCAAATATCAAAATCGATGCATTTTTGTACTATGCAACATCTATTGTGGCGAGAATACATGTATAGACACTTTACCTTCTTAATTTTTTTTTATTCATAAGAATTAAATATGGTATCAATTTTTTTTTTAATATTCACTTGCTCAATCAATTAAATTTATACTCCTTTAATATTTTATCCTCTTAATTACCATATAGTAATAGAGATGTTTTTTTTTTTTTGGGATTCTTGTCCCAGTTTTTACAGCTGCCTTTTGTAAAGGATAGAATTGCTCTCCCTACTATATTTTTGATTCAGTTAGAGTGTGATCTTCTTGTTTTCATGGGTTTGGTTTATGTCCTCATGCTTTGCTAAGCTTTTTTTTCTCCTTTTTATTAATATTTTCAGGGTGTGTTGGTTTGAATAGTTGGTTGCTGAAGTGCCAACTTAGTTGGAATGTGAGTAACTCCTCCCTTGGTGGTCCCTCTCTTTTGGCTTAAAAGAATAAATAATTAATTGAACTCTTATTTTTAATAAATATTCAATAACTTATTTTTTTATTAATAACATCTTAATCAATTAGTTTGGGTTTTAGTCACATTTTAAACTTTTCACTTCCCAAGTGTATTTTACTTGCTCCCACGAGTCCAAATCGATTGGGTACTCAATAACTCGTTTTAAATACTGATAGTCTGAAACATTATGAAAGTTAATAACACGTGTTTGTCATGCATTTGATTTAGATGTGTCTCCTTTTCTCACATACAAAAAAGGCTGTTGATTGATTATTGTAGGGGTGTTGTGTTGGGTTTATCCGACTGTTACCTTTGTAGTGATTTGTCCTGGACCTTTTTTGTTGTGTTTTTTTAGAGTATTTTAAAAGATTTGAATTTGGCATGTTTACCGGATGACATATTTAATATTTCAGATTTTCCTTTATCTTTATTTCGAAAATAAAATTTCTGGTTTATTTAAACAGACTAATTACCTCAATTAGTTTCTCTGTTTTATTCCAACTACTTCAATTAGTTTTTTTCTGTTTTTATTTAAAATGATCTAATTACCTCAATTATTTTGTTATAATTTTTATACTTTCCTTATTCTATAAACATCGCCCTCTGCCTTTTGTCCGTTTTTATTCCCTATTCATATTAAGGATTTGTTAAATATGGAGGATTTATGCTTTATGCGGATAAATTCTCAAGGACGTATATCTAACACATATCTCAGGCTAATGTAATTATACGTCACTCAGTCCTATGAATCAGAAATTGAGTTGAAATTTATGTTTATCAAACATTATATGTTGGTGAGATTGTGGTTGGTGATTGAGGCTTCTTAGAACAACATTTTTTTACCTCAAACAAAAAGGTCAACAATCAACTACCAAGTTTTCGGCTGTTTCTAAAATATTATGTGCCCATGGCCCATCAATTTTTTTTTTTTTTTTGTTTCCATGCAAGCGATGTTAGAACAAATCTCTTTTAACCTGTGATATTACAAACTACAAAGAAACACAGGTTATTAATAAAATGCGGAAATTACATATCAAAACATACCTCCAGCCATTGCTATGAAGAGTTTCTTGTTTTGGTTCTTCCAAGCTCTCTCTCTTCCACTCTCTAGATGGTGTATAAGACTGAATTCGAAGGGATGAGCTTAGGGACCAAATTCATGTGCTTATATAGGCATTCTACCATCAAGAATGCATTTATCAGCCATTACCACTCATTATTGGCTGTTACAATTCTTTATTGACCATTATCATCCATTAACAACCATTCAAAATGGCTTTTAAAACTGATGAGCGTTACAAAATTTCAAAATGTTATGACCATGAATTATTACATTCTCCCACTTGGTCCAAACATTTTGATTTAATGCTCAATCTTCTTAAGAAATGAATATATGAATCATAGTGATAGTTCCTCTTATAACGAGTAATATCATCTATGTATTACAATATACTCAATTTCCCAAGCAGTATACTTAAAGTGGTAATAAAACTTCATGAATAAACCCAATGTTTATTCTTGGTCCAAAACATAATTTTTCTCAAATAAATCAATGTGCACCAAAATATGAGAAAATATCATAATATAAAAGTTTCAATTTTTACATATATGTATACAATCATAAATTGGAGCCAAGTCCCATTCTTTCTACATGATCCTTAAATTTAAACGGTGGCATGCCTTTAGTTAAAGGATCAGCGATCATCAACTCAGTGCTTATATGCTCAATGACCACTTTCTTGTCTTTTACTCTTTCTCTAATGGCTAAGTACTTAATGTCGATGTGCTTACTTCGACTTCCACTTTTGTTATTCTTAGCCATAAAGACAGCAGCTGAGTTATCGCAAAAAATTCTTAAAGGCCTTGAAATAGTATCAATTATCTTCAGCCCAGAAATGAAACTTTTAAGCCATACACCATGTGATGTAGCCTCAAAACAAGAGACAAACTCAGCTTCCATGGTAAAAGTAGCAGTCAAAGACTGCTTAACACTCCTCCATGAAATAGCTCCACCAGCCATCATGAAAATGTACCCAGATGTTGATCTACGAGAGTCAACACAACCAGCAAAGTCTGAGTCTGAATAACCAATCGCATCTAGATTGTCTGTCTGTCTATACATAAGCATGTAATCTTTGGTCCCTTGAAGGTACCTCAACACTTTCTTAGCAGCTCTCCAGTGGTCAATACCTGGATTACTCTGATATCTTCCTAACATTCCAACTGCAAAAGCAATGTCAGGCCTTGTGCATACTTGAGCATACATGAGGCTTCCAACAACTGAAGCATAAGGAATGTTTTTCATTTGTTCCCTCTCAAAGTCATTCTTTGGACATTGGTTCAAATTAAACCTATCACCCTTCACAATGGGAGCAACACTTGGTGAACAATCTTTCATCCGAAATCTCTCTAGAATTTTGTTAATATAGGTTTCCTGTGATAGACCCAAAATACCTCGAGATCTATCTCTATGAATCTTAATGCCGATGACATAAGATGCATCACCCATATCCTTCATGTCAAAATTCTTAGAGAGAAATTGTTTCACCTCATGTAGCAAACCTCGATCATTGGCTGCAAGTAAAATATCATCTACATATAAAACAAGAAAGCATATTTTACTCCCACTAACCTTGTGGTATATGCATTGATCCATGGGGTTTTCATCAAAACCAAATGAAGAAATTATCCCATGAAACTTAAGGTACCACTGACGGGAAGCTTGTTTTAAACCATATATAGATTTATTAAGCTTGCAAACCAAATGCTCACCACTATTAGAGGAGAAACCTTCAGGTTGTTTCATATAAACCTCCTCCTCTAAATCACCATTAAGAAAAGCTGTTTTCACATCCATTTGTTGCAACTCAAGGTCAAAATGAGCAACTAATGCCAAGATTATACGAAGAGAATCTTTCTTAGATACTGGAGAAAAAGTCTCTTTGTAATCTATTCCTTCCTTTTGAGTAAATCCCTTAGCAACAAGTCTTGCCTTGTATCTCTCAATGTTGCCTAATGAATCCTTTTTGGTCTTAAAGACCCATTTACATCCAATGGCCTTCGCCCCATTAGGCAACTCTACAAGGTTCCAAACTTTGTTACTCTGCATGGAACTCATCTCATCCTTCATGGCATCATACCATAAATTTGACTCTTTACAACTCATGGCTTGATCAAAAGTTTCATGATCATTTTCAGCTCCAATATTATAGTCAGATTCTTGCAAATATACAATATAATCACTAGGAATAGCTGATTTTCTTACTCTAGTAGACCTCCTTAATGTTGCATCAACATTTTCTTGGGGATCATGTTGTTCAACTGGTTGTTCATCATTTTCATGAATTTGATGATCAACTTGATCTACTGGATTATCAACAACAGTTTGTGGAATGCCAATCATGTGTTGTTCATCATCCCTTTGAACTTGAGGGGTATGAATTACAACCAATCTTTCATTTGACGTGGAAGGTTGAGATTCTATATAATCAATTTCAGAACCTAAGTCCCTCAATTGATCACTCCCACTGATCAAATCATTTTCAATAAATTTGGCATTTCTTGATTCCACAATCCTAGTAATATGATGTGGAAAATAAAACCTATAACCTTTAGACCTTTCGGCATATCCAATGAAATACCCACTAATGGTCCTCGGGTCAAGTTTCTTCTCTTGTGGGTTATATATTCTCACCTCAGACGGACAACCCCAAACGCGCATATGTTTCAAACTCGGTTTCCAACCTTTAAATAACTCAAAAGGTGTCTTTGGGACAGCCTTGGTTGGAACACGATTTAATATATACGCTGCCGTCTTTAGTGCTTCAGCCCACAAGGATTTAGGAAGATTGGAGTTGCTAAGCATACTCCGCACCATGTCCAATAATGTTCGGTTCCTTCTTTCTGCCACACCATTCTGATTCGGAGAACCAGGCATAGTGTATTGGGCAACAATCCCATGTTCTTGAAGGAACTTTGCAAAGGGACCAGGTGCTTGTCCATTCTCAGTATACCTGCCATAGTATTCTCCACCTCTATCTGATCTCACTATTTTTATTTGCTTGCCACATTGGTTCTCAACTTCAGCCTTAAAGACTTTGAAGGCATCCAATGCTTCGTATTTGTTATGAAGCAAATAAACATTCATATATCGTGAATAATCATCTATAAAGGTGATAAAATATTTCTGACCATGTGCATCCATATCTGGACAACAAATATCAGTATGAATTATTTCTAATATGCTTGAACTCCTATTAGCACCTTTCTTAGACATGTTGGTCTGCTTACCCTTAATGCAGTCCATACAAGTCTTAAAGTCAGCAAAATCTAGAGTATTGAGTACCCCATCTTTCACTAACCTTTTAATCCTCTCAATGGAGATATGTCCTAATCTCCGGTGCCATAACATAGAGGAATTCTCATTAATATTACACCTTTTAATACCAGTTTGAACATGCATAGAACTATAAGTGGCATTATTTTGTAAACCAAGAAGATAAAGACCATCAGACAATATACCATTCCCAACACATTCAGAATTATAAAATAACTCAAATGATGTGTCTTTGAAATTAAAGGAATATCCAAACGGTACAAGCCTTGAAATAGAAATCAAGTTTCGGGAAAAACTTGGTACATAAAAAGTCCTTTCTAATTTTAAAATAAAGCCACTACTTAAAGTCAAAATGCAAGTTCCAATGGCCTCCACATGTGAGTCTAGCTTATTGCCTGATAAAATGCTTTGCTCACTTCCCACTGGTTTCCTTAGGTTTTGCATACCCTGTAAAGAATTTGCAATATGAATAGTAGATCCAGAATCAATCCACCAGGTGTTAATATTAACACTAACCATATTAGATTCATAACATACTAATGAGATTGATTTACCTTTCTTCTCAAGCCATTTCTGGAATCCGGGGCAATTCTTTTTCATGTGTCCCTTCTTCTTGCAAAAGAAACACTTTGCCACCTTCTTAATATCAGCTTGAGGTGGTATTTTACCATTCCCCTTCTGATAAGCTTGAGACTTAATTGCTTTGTTCTTCCCATAAGCAGTAGTCAGTAGTGCACTCTCACCCATCTCCATTACAAGCCTTTCTTCTTCCTGAACACACATGGTCATTAATTCATTGATAGACCATTTATCTTTATGTGTGTTGTAGGAAATCTTAAATGGCCCATATTCATGTGGAAGGGTGTTCAAAATGAAATGCACTAGGAAGGACTCAGACATATCAACCTCTAGTTTCTTAAGTTGAGCTGAAATATCTCGCATTTTCATGATGTACTCACGCACACCTTTCACACTGGTGAGCCGAAGAGAATAAAACTTCATGATCAAGGTGCTTGCTAAAGTCTTATCTGAAGTGATGAACTGGTCATCAATGGCCTTAAGCAAGTCTCGGACCTTTTCATGCTGGTCAACAGAACCACGTATCCCAGCCGAGATTTTAGTCTTAATGAACATCACGCTGAGCCGGTTGGATCGTTCCCACCGCTCATATAGCGCAACGTCAGCTGGGCTACTTTCATTTGTGATTGCAGGTGGTTCGTCTTTCCTTATAGCATAATCTATGTCCATCCACCCCAATTGTAAAAGAATTCTCTCCTTCCATATCTTATAGTTATCTCCTTTGAGTTCGGGAACATCACATTGAATATAAGAAAAATTAATAGTTTGAGAAGCTGCAAAATTCAAAGGCTTATGTCAAAATTTGAGGCATACTAATCTTAATTGTATCTTTTACCAATGTAAACATACCATAAAATTGAATCTTGTGACATAAAAATTGCCTGTGGGCTAAATTTTTAATTCAATAAGAAACAATTAAACCTTGTGATAGAATAATCAAATTATTTGCTTAATATTCATGCTTTACGGGTACAATATGAAAATAATTTAATTTCTATCGTAAATTTTTACTTTATGATAAAATCGACAAATTATACATACATCATGATGCCTGTGGGTAAATCATGAAAAATAATACGTCATTTTATCCCAATTAATTATACAGATATAATAAAAATTCTTGTGAGATAAAATTCATTATATAAGTATAATTAATTACAATATTATGTCTAATTCCTTATATGATCTTTAACCAACTTAATATATAATTTTAATCAAATATAGATGCTGTGGCTAATCCATAATTAATCAAAATCATAAAGATCACTTAGACATAAAAATTTATTATATGAGAATAAATAGTATTTTGCATTTCAAAATCAAGATACAATATAATTATGAATAAGATTCTCATATAATTTTATAATTGAAGTATAATATTATGCATTTGATTTCATATATATATGCATAGAATAAAATGTTATAGAATATATTCATGCATAAATTAAATTAGAATTCAAAAAACTGTAAAGCACAATGTGTATATTATGTATTAAAAACGACAACATATCAAAAAAGTCTTATTGGTTTAGTGGTCTGCACATATATTAGTGTTCTCGGAGTCAAGGGTTTGACACCCAGCTAGCACAAAATGTAGGAGTTTTTGTCTTTTTTTTTTTTTTTTTTGTTTTTTAAAACACTGTTCATCATCTTCAACCTTTAGCGGGTCAAACCCGACCCATACGCAGACCCGTTCGTTTTTCATTCATTCGGACACCATTTTTCACGATTCAAAAGCTAAAATTAAGGAAATCAAACGAAATACATATTTCTAATTTTATTTTTTAAGAAACAAGGCCCTTCATACCATAAACAAAATCAAATCGGAAAATACCGAAAAACGAAAATGGACAAGGCAGAGGCAATTCTTGCTCTGATACCAAATGTTAGAACAAATCTCTTTTAACCTTTGATATTACAAACTACAAAGAAACACAGGTTATTAATAAAATGCGGAAATTACAGATCAAAACATACCTCCAACCATTGCTATGAAGAGTTTCTTGTTTTGGTTCTTCCAAGCTCTCTCTCTTCCACTCTCTAGATGGTGTATAAGACTGAATTCGAAGGGATGAGCTCAGGGACCAAATTCATGTGCTTATATAGGCATTCTACCATCAAGAATGCATTTATCAGCCATTACCACTCATTATTGGCTGTTACAATTCTTTATTGGCCATTATCATCCATTAACAACCATTCAAAATGGCTTTCAAAACTGATGAGCGTTACAAAATTTCAAAATGTTATGACCATGAATTATTACAAGCGAAGGAAACAAAACCAAACATTTTTATTTTGAAGAGTTATAACAACATATTTTTAAAAGAGGTGTTAGAGAGTAAGCTATTAGTATTTTAAGTTTACTTTATTAATTTGATTTGAAAATTCAGATAGAATGAAAAGAAAATTAAGAGTAAGCTTGATAATAATTTTCGAACTAGTCTAGCCATCTACAGGCTAGGATTAGCCCATGGCTTTTTACGTAAAATTTCATTTATTTCTTAATAACATAAATGCTATATAATTCAACGTCCATATTCTTACAAAACTATAAAATTCAAATATTAGACAATTTAGAATACTTTAATTTCTCTTCTCTATAGAAATAACATAAATGTTATACATAACGTCCATGTTTTACGAAAGTACAAAATTTAAATAATAAAACTTTATTTGCTCTTCTCTTAAAATTATTAGTTTAAAAATTCTTTTATATGGATTAATTATTTTGTGTTGCTAGAATTTATATTTTGATGTATTCCATTTTAATGAGAGAGAATTGTATTAAAGAATGTAGATTTTTAACTCAAAAAATTTAAACTTGAATATATTTTGTTCATACAAATATAGCACAATTTTTGTTTTTATTTTGTATAATTTTGTTTTTGTTTTTGATGCTGCCATCAATCAACTATCTCACAGAAGTGCTACTACAAGACATTTTTTTTACATGAGTTATTGTTAAGGTCTTATTTTGATTATTGAACAAATGTAAATTCAATGTAGAGAGTGAGACTTTTCTACATCGAATTTAGGATTGGTGGAAGATATGTTTAAATTTTTTGTGGGAGTGTTTCAAAAATATGTTTGAGTGTAAAATTAATTTGGGATCATGTTTAGTTTTTTTAATCCGTAAATGTTAGGCCATGCTTAATTACCCTCCAAAATAATGTTTAAATCTAAGTATTTTCTAGAAACTCAATTTTGGAGAAGTAAAACTTAAAGTATTTTTACAAACTTAATTTATAAACTTTATTCTAAATATGCAGGTATTTTCTAAATTAATGTTATAATCGATATAAAAACTCATTTTCTATATATTAATGCCTTAACCAATGTAAAAAGTAATCACTTTTTATATAGGTTAAAATCAAGAACTGATATCTTTTTGCATAGTCAAGTACGTAGTATGTTACTTTGGAAACAATGCTTTTTAAGTTTATTTTGATGATGTCAAATTAAGACTTAAGTCAAGAATCAAGAGCTAAGCAAGTTTCAAGAATTAAAGAGTCGTTCAATCAAGAATCAAGATTCAAGTGAAGATTCAAGAGAAGACTCAAGATATGCAAGAACTTCAAGAAAAACATCAAGATAAGTATAAAAAGATTTTTTTTCAAAAGAAAAGATTGAATAACACAATTTGTCCAAAAGAATTTTTCAAAGAAAAATCTTTTTCCAAGAGTTTTATTCTCTGTTAATTGATTACCAGAAGACAGTAATCGATTACCAGAAGCCCAAACAGTTTTATAACTGTTTTACAAAGTAGTAATCGATTACCATGAGCATGTAATTGATTACCGATGTTTTTAAATGTTGGATTTCAAATTTCAAGAGTCACAACTTGTGATAAAACATTTTCAAACTTATGTAATTGATTACACAACATTTGTAATCGATTATCAATGTTTCTAAACGTTTTGATTTTTAAATTTAAACATGAAGAGTCACATCTGTTGATGTGTAATCGATTACCAGTGACTTATTTTAAAAATTAAATTATCAAAAGTCATAATTCTTAAAGTGACTAGTCTCTGAAGATTTTTTTAAAAGTCACAACTTTTAAAGTGACTAGTTTTCAAAAAGAGTCACAAATTTTAAAGTGACTAGTTTTCAAGAGAGTCACAACTTTTAAAGTGACTAGTTTTGAAAAAATTGCCAAGAGTCACAACTTTTAACTTGTTTTTTCAAGAGCTATCAAATGACTATAAATATGTGACCATGACACAAATTTCAAGTGACTGATTTCATTCAATTATTCTCAACATCTTTCTAAGAGTTTTTGTTCAATACTTGCTTTGTCAAGAAAAATTCATTGGACAAAAACTTGTGCTTATTCTATCCTTCTGTTTTTCTCTTCTTCTTCATTCTTTTTCCCTTTTGCCAAAAGAATTCAAAGAACTAACCGTCTGAGAATTCTTTTGATTCTTTCCTTCTCCCTCCTGCCAAAAGAATTCAAAGAATTAACCGTCTGAGAATTATTTTGATTCCCCAAATAAAGAATTCAAAGAACTAACCATCTGAGAATTCTTTGCCCAAACACTGAATTCAAAGAACTAACTGTCTAAGAATTATGTGTAAGAAGCGGGTAGCTTCTTGGTTGTAATAGTGAACACAAGGAAGGGTACATCCTTTGTGGTTCGCTTCAAGTAGAGGATACATATACTTGGTTGTTCAAAGAGAATAAGGGAGGGTACATCCCTTGTGGATCTTTGCTTGTAAAGGATTTTACAAGGTTATTGGAAATCTCAAGAACCGTGGGTTGTTTGGGGACTGGACGTAGACACGGGTTGTGGCCGAACCAATATAAATCTTGTGTTTGTTTTCTTCTTCCCTACACTCTTTACTTTTCTGTTGTGCACTTTTTATTTCTGCTTTACTTTTGTCTAAGTTATTGTTTCCATTCTTTACTTTCTCATAACTTAGTAGTAAAGTCTAATTGAATCTAGTAATATTAATAAGGATAAATTTTAATTAGTCAATACACATTAATAATTAATTTAACCCTCCCCTTCTTAATTATTCCGAGACCACTTGATCCAACAGTTACTGTACTTTAATGAATAGCTGACACTTGTTAGTAGGGGTGGAAATGAGCCGAGCAGCTTGTCGAGGGCTTTTGGCTCAGCCTATGTAAGGCTCGGCTCGGCTTGGCTTGTTTACTATAAAAGTCAAGCTCAAACTTTTTAAAAAGCCTTTTTAGATAAAAAGGCCAAGCTCAAACTATAAAAAAAAGTTTATTAAGCTTGACAAGCCGGCTTGTTTAACTAATAATAATAATAATAATAATAATAACTTTATTTTATCAAATCTTATCTTATCCAAATTTTATTCTATCTAGATTTTATTTTATCCAGATTTTATTCCATCTAGATTTTATTTCGTTCAAATTTTATTTCATCCAATCTTATTTTATCTTGTCCAAATTTTATTTTATTTCGTTTATGAGCTTGGACTTAAAATAGATTTGTGAGCTTTGGGGCTGAGAACCTATATAACAGCACCAAGGTTTTAGTTTAGGGAGTTTTTTTTCGAATAGGAGAATAATTCTAGGATTTTAGAATTCCAGTTTTTATTATTGTTCATCCACACTATTCACGTAGAATAAAATTCGTTTTCTACAATTTCGTTTTGGCTTCAATCTACAGTTTCGTTTTTACTGATTAATGGAATACTAAGTCTCCAACATTGTTTTCTCTTGAGGATCAAACAAAGCTCTATTTGAGATTTTGTTATTACTATTGAATACTGATCAGTTTTTCCTCTTCACCAATTACTTTGTATTTGTAGTTATTAATCCATGCATGCTTAGTGCTTGATTAATTGTCTCTGCGCTTAATTTACGTTCATGCTTAATGACCAGTTTCATTCATGATTAATTGGTGTATGTGTTGTTTAATCACATAATGACAGCCTTATGTTAATTTTCGCTTAGTAATTTAATTTAGGGTTGGATTAAGTGGTTGAACTAATTAAGGATAAATTCTAGTAACCTAGGATAAGAGACTTGCTTGTGAATCAAGGGGAAACATGTTTTAATTCTGTTATTTTCTAATTCAAATTTGCTTGCTGTTTAATTTACAAAAACAAATAACCCCCGAATTCGTTACTGTTCTATTACTATCTGTTATGATTGTTGGGAGACGACCGAGGATCACTTCCTAGATACTGCATTTTTAATGTTTATTTGATTCGGGTACGGCCTCGATCAATAGTATATAAGATATGGCTTGAGTAGACTAAGATGAAATTATTGTAGATATATTTTTTTTAAAAATATTTAATATAATTATATATTCAAAAAATTGGATTAAAAATTGTTAATTTAACTAATAATAATTTTTGTTTGGCTATATTAGTGTAAATCATCTCTAATCCATACATTTTTTAATATTATGTTCTTTTTATTTTCTTTTGATATACTTTGTGCTTTAACGACTTGAATTCAATATGATTTTGTTTATAAATTATTTTTGGATTTATACATTACTTATACGAAATTTTATAAGTTTCTTTTTTTAGTTAGTATTTCACTAGGTTTTAAAATAATTAATTAATCAAAAACGTCTTTAAGTAAGCTTTTAAATAGGTTAGTGAGTCAAGCCAAACTTTTATGTAAGCGGAGCCGAGCCTTAAAAAAAAGCCTATGACAGGTAATGAGCATCAAGCCGAACTCAAGCCTAGTAAAGCTTGGCTTGACTTGACTCATTTCCACCCCTACTTGTTAGCTGTGTTCACTAGTAAGGACCAATACTATTAAAATCCATCACTCGTATGTAGACCCAATATTATGTAAGGATCAAGAATTTCTTTATTTAATTTGTTAATTTTTTTATCAGTAAGAAATATTAAACCTGTCACTTTTTTCTTATTTTTTTTCTTTCTTTTAACCCTTTACCGACGCTTATGGCATTGATAAACATTGGATCTAATATGTCCTGTAATTCATTAACAAGAAACAATGAAGATTATAAGATTCACCACACCTCTCACATGTCATCATGTATGAAACACCACTATAATTTGAGTAAGAACTATAAATAGGCCACACACACCTTAGGTATGTTAACTAATTTCACACTCTTAACCTCCATTTGCAAATATTTACTTGAGCCTTAAAGTTTTTGCATGTACAACATCAAAGTTTAAATTGCGGGTACCCCATCGAAGTTTGACTCATGCATGCCATTGAAAATTTTGCTTGAATTTCTATCTCTTAGACTAATGCTAAACAAAACATACATTTTACAAATTACATGTTTTTTTTTCATTAATCGAGAACAAAAACTTTAAAGAAAAATATGTTAATCTATAAATTATAGAAGGAAATATTTCCATCATAAGAGAGATAAAAAATAATTAGTGAAATATTGATATATAGATTATACGATGCACATTTACATTATAATTTTTTTAAAAATTTACTGATAAATAAATAAATTAAGACCCGATTTTGAAATTAAATATTTCAATCTACATAAATAACAATTTTTGTATAAACATTTTTTAACCTTAAAATTATAGCAATAAATATTTACATTACATAAAAAAAACTGTTCAAATAAACCATTTTTATCTACATTTTAAAAAAAAATATTATTTTTATATACATATGATTGTAAGAAATATCTCCAATTGCTCGCTAGATTAATTTTCTTCCAAGAGATTTGAATTCACTTAATAGTCCCCTTTCAACTGTGTTTTCTCTATACATAAAAATCAAGATTTAAACTTCTAACTTATTACTTAAAGAACCGAAACTTATCATCGCCCGAATCAACCACATGTTTATTGCTATTACTTCTTTTCACCTTAGAATATATATATATATATATATATATATATATATAAAGTATCCATAAAAATTCCCATATTTTTAAAATTAAGCACTTAAAGTTTACCATGAGTGATTTTACATTGTCTTTTTCTATCATAGGACAAAATACCCATGTTATCAATTAACGAATACAGATTATATAAAATCCAAATCCAAAAATTAAACTGAAATACTATGAACATGGAGTTTGTATATATATAAAATGATAATAAGAAACCCAAATGATTTGTCCACATCAAACCTCGTATCCTCAATCCTTGGAAAACAAACGATCAGAGGAACGTTCTCCCACGTCAACTTCATCCTTCACCCTCGTAGGCTTAGGTGACTTCACCGAACCAGTCCTACCCCAAAACGGTGGGGTCCACATGAACCCCCACCGGTCCAACCGGCCCTCCCCACCGAACCGCTCGTACCGCCCCACACTCCTCGTCCGGTAACCCCTCCTCCCACTGCTCTGCCGCTGCCACGTCACCCCACAACTCTTCGTCCGGTTCAGCGTCGCCGATCTCACGAGCCGGTCCTTCACCTCCTCCGGTAACCGCAGTGTGAACCGCTCGCAATCATCACCCGGTCGAACCAGCGAGTGACCCGTCGAGAGAGATCGCGGAAACAGTCTCGCATTTCCAATCCCGGTCGATTTAGACCGAACCGGTCGAGCCCGGTTAAGATCATCTAAAACACGTGGCGGCTCCGTAACAATTCTGTTTTGTTCACCTTCATGCTCTTCTTCCACCCGGTTGATGTCATTGGGCCCAATGGGCCGGGCCGGATCTGGAACATGAATCTCAACAGAAGAAGGCGCGTCCTCGGGCTTTGGAGCGAGGTTGGCGCGGCAAACGGGACAAGTAGAGTGGTTCACCAGCCACGCGTCGATGCAATCGGGGTGGAACACGTGGCAGCACTTGGGAATCAAACGCAGCGTTTCGTCATCGAGGAACTCGTTGAGGCACACGGCGCATTCCAGCGTCGTCACCCTTCCGATCTTCAGCGCCTTAACCTCGGAGTACACGAAGGTCGGGAACGTGTCCACCACCGCCGCGTCGAGGCCGCGGGGCTGCCGGCGCTCCATCCCGGCGGCGATCTCCACGGCGAGGTCGAGCCTCCCTCTGATCCTCCGCTCCGCGCATTGGCGCGTGTATATAGAAACAAATCCCAATGCAAAAAAAACAACTACCAGGATGACCAAAACCGCAGCCATGGTCTTGTCGAACCTTAACCTCGTGAAAGGATCCGACGATGGCGGTGGCGGTGGCGGCGAGTTTTGTAACTGAGCCGTGATGGACGGCACGAGAAGAATAAGAAGAAGAAAACAAACATGATCATGATCCAAATTCATCAACAGTGGTGCACGGCAATCCGTGTGGATGCCCATAACCGATGGTTTTTTGTTTTTTTTTTGCTGCAAAAGCAAGTGAAGGGAAATGTTTAGCGCATGAGAAAACCTAATTAATACCCACCGTACGTGTCAGTGATTGCACCGTGTAAGATGGAAATTTGGGAATGTTAATGATTTTGTATTGGTAATAACAATAACAATAACATAACATAGAATTGTTGAGCACTTTTTGATGGGGATGTTTGGAAGGAGAGAGAGAGAGACACAAAAGAAGAGAGAATGATAAGGGTGTTAGGGTTAAGGGTATTGGCTTTTGATGGAGTCGTGGAGTTTACTCTGTGTGAGAAGGCACGATAGGTAGGGTAAACTTTAAATGATTGGGTTTTGGGTTTTGACTTCTTGAATCTTTGATGGTCCCGCAAACGTTAATTTTACAAGTTTTCCAGCTACCTGTATGATAGCATCGATCAATTCTCTATAGTCTAAAGTCTAAAGTCTAGATCCCCATCTATGGTGCCACTGCAAGTGGAAACGGGGCTAGGAAGGGTTTAAATTGTTAATTGTTTGTGTTTTCGTGAGTTTAGTTGCAATATTCGCTGTAATGAATTGAACAATGACCTTGTTTTTCTCTTTTACGAAGATTGTATAATGACCTTATTTGTTGCGTACGATAATATACATTTGCGTCTCTATGAATCTTCGTCATTCTTTCTTGTTTCTCTCGTGATGGACTATTTCGTCGCCGATGCTTTGAGAAATCAGTATTTGGATTTTTTTAATTTGTTGAAGACTCATTTGTATGCTCATTTTACAACTTTTTTTTTATACGTGTAAAAACGGTAAGCTAACTATTTTTTATGAATATAAATAAGAGAACTTAGTTTTTCTCCATGATCAGTAGTATAATTTTCTTATACTATTATCCATTTAACTAATCATAAATCATTTTAAATGTAATTTTTTAAATAATTATTATAAAAAATTGACAAACTTATTATACACAGTCACATTATATTATCATTGCATTTTAATTAAATTTTACATGGAAAATAAAAATATAAATACTTTAAATAATTTTAAATTGTTGAAAACTATAAAACATATAAAATTTAAAACGTATTTATGGGAAGAAATTATTGCCCACTACCTGATATCAATCCTAGAATTATATACAACCTTTGTACTTATAGAATAATATACGTAGCAGTATTATAATCTAGAGACAGAATTTTGCGGCTTATAATAAGGTTATCAAGTGATCAAGATTAGTTGAATGCCTAATTAATATAGTGTTAGGACAACGGTGATCCTAAGCATAAAATTAGAGAACTTAAGAATATGATTTCCTATAGTTAATTATATTATTATACAACTACAGATCTGCAACGGTGATATAATTTTAAATATGTCCATTAATATATACGTGTTTAATATTTATTTATTTATTAAAACTTAACCTTATACTACAATACGTTTCTTTTTTGGTTGAGATTTGTTGTAGCTTTTAGAAAACTCCAAAGGATTCTTTCCCTAAATATGTTAGAAGTTCAAAATCATGTCAAAATGCAGGTTTAAAAAATATTCTAACGAAAACAAACTAAAATTAATAGTTTTAACATATATAGAATTTATTTTTGGTGAACTCGGCTATACCACCAGAAGTTAGAAACTACTCTATCCTTAAACAAATTTAAGCCTTTAAGGGATTGATTTCTTCCCAAATTGATTGATTCATGTATTTTTCATTCATTTTAAATCTTCTTCCTTAATTATGATCTTCATTTTGTAATAGCTTCCTATAATTTTTTTTGGTAGAGTCAATAATTTGTTTTGCAAAATACAATCCTGCTTGAGTTGGACTAAAATTATGCAACCATGACTTCTTCAAATATTTAGTGTCCCGGCATACTAAAGACTTAAAGTTAATATCACTGATTAATTAAGTTAAAATAATTTATTGTCAGTTTATTTACCTATATGTTAGGTATAGGTTCCCATAGTTTTTTTAACATTAAAGCTTCATGCCTCGAATCCTAATATTAATTTAATAGGTTACGTAATATGTTAGTGGATAATATGGAGCATTTATTTTTAGCGGATACATAATTCTTTAAAAATGTGTGTGGGGATAAAAAAAATAGCGATAATTTAGAGGTCATTTTTTTAAGAATTTAGTAGTCATCTACTCATCCGGTTAATAACATCTTCTTACTTTTAAAATTAAAAATAAAAATCTGCCGACTGCAATTTTTATAATGTTGTTATGTGTTCTTATTATATGATTTGTGTGACCATATATAGAATGTCCAGCAAGGACCTTGAACCTTAAAAAATGGCACCTGCGTACATAACCAAAGCATATATATCGGTATATCCTATCACTAGCCCCCACCCCTAATTTCCTGGCTCAGATTATTATTACTTTATTTACTTCTAAATGATAAGCTAGCAAAGACAAAATAAAGAAAAAGTCAAAGCAAGCAATCATTATATCAATTCTAAACTACATAACTTGTATTAGGTCGAGGGTTAGTCTTCGTGTACCATACTTTTTAAATCGGTCACCTGTCATCGAATATTTTCTCTAAATAAAGAAAGGGTTTGGGATTCTAGCTAATAAAAGGGAGTAATACTTCAATAAGAAAATGTTAAAAGCTTTTGTTATTTGGTACGAAATAGTTTGTACCAAAGCTGTTATAAATGTCTCAAGTAATCAAGGTTTAATTAACGAGTAAATACATAAGGCCTAAAAAAAATACATAATTTCAATAAAAAAAAATACATAACTAATAAATTATGAATTTTTTCCCCATAAGAAAACGCATCTGTATTATTTTTTTACAAATGCTAATTAAGGACACTCATTCTAATATTAGTTGTTAAACATTCTAATATTACATAATCTCAGTCTCAACCTAACTCAACCCAACAATAACCCAATCCATTTTTTAGCATGTTGAGAGCCGTGCGTTGTTGGGTTGACCCATTTTACTATCCTATTGCAAATAGATTGAGTATTTTTTTTTCTTAAAAAAAAAAAACTCTTTATAAGAAGAGCAATTCCTATCAATCTTTAGTTTGCGTGGGATTTTTCAAGTTATTTGTGAGTAATTTATAGGAATCTTTTATGCAGTTTTCCCCTTTTAATTCATATGCTTCCATGCTTTAGAAAGTACGTATAAAAAACACACCAAGTGTTTTCTTTAACCAAGGGTTTGTTACTTTGGTCTTTTCAACTGAAACCCAGTAGTCTGCAATATTAGTGCCCAGTACTCAACAATCACATTGATTAATTATGCATGTAAGTATGATTCTATTGGGCTATAGTATTCTATTGGATCGATCTTATTTGAAATTTCTTATATATGCATAATGATCGAATGCTTTTAACTTCTGCTCAAAGTTTTTTCGACATGTTAAACTTATGACTTAAATTAGTTAATTTGACTAACTTAACCAAATTACCAATATATGCAAGGAATGATATATAAGGTTGATCTGGTGATTGGTGAACGATAAAAAAAAGGAAAAAAGATAAGTTTAAATCATTCAACTCATATTTTTAATAAAACTAACAAATTAATATTTATGAATAAAAAAAGAAAAAAAAAATTATGCAAGGGTTGGATTGGTTCATGCCGTCAAAGAATGTTAGCCTTTTTATTTTAAAAAAAAAATGTGGACAATATGATTTGTTCTAGTCTTAATTAACTCGTGAAAAGTGGGGTAAATTTCCCACTTAAAGGAATACTATGGAATAATCTGAAATAAGCACCACATTTTGGCGCAAGGAAACAGAGAAATTTAATTAATTGCAATTTATTTCGAAAATTCCACATCTACATGATTGATTGGGCCATCACACGGGTCAGTTTATCCCTATTTATAGTTTTATAATACGATTAGCTCAATTAGAATGATGTTATGATGGAGATTAGGATAGAACATTAAGTAAGTTACTCAACACTCATCGTATAAATTAAGATAAAAATGATTGATTGGTATGCACATTGAAAACTTGAAATATATCTGTGGGCGATGGCATGAGACGAGGAGCACCTGTTCACCTAAACGTGGGTCGCATCTCATGTGTGTTCTGTCGATTTGTTTAATTTGTAATATAAAATTACAAATTTTTAAAACAATAAACTGTGAATCCTCGATCTGAATTGTGGTCGAATACCAATCTTTATCTTTGTAAGATGGATATTATAAGATACATGTTTTGTTATTTTAGCACAGCTAAAGTATGATCAATTTACTTATGATTATGGATTTTTTTACTGCACTTTAAGATTACGGATTTAATTACCAGAAATATAAGATTGATATTGCATTAATTATAGTTGGTTAAATTTTGAATCTTACTTTTTTTTTAATTTATTTTTTTATGTATAACTTATGTAATTTTTCACTTACAGATTTGATTATGTTACTGTTATCTTATTCAATATGAGGTTAATACAAAATTAAATTATATACAATAAAAGAATAAAAGTGCGCTTACAATATATCAAAATTAGCTCTTATCTTTATCATTATATAATTAAATGACAAAAGATCGATCAAAAGAAAATCTAAAATTTATAGGTATGTTTTAAGTGTTCTCATTGGCCATTCGGCATGTAGTATATAATATAGATTAAAAAAAATCTCATTAGAGGTTATAATCAGAGATTCAGAGGCGTGCTGAGTCTTTTAATTTTCGTGAGTCTTAAAATTATTTTTATCGTATAGTGATTAATTTTACTTAAACATTCTTAATCGACAATAAATCCAATCCATTTAAGTTATTCTCACTAGTTATGATTTTAATTTATTAATTTTTATTTTAAAAATACCCTATCTCTAAATTAATAATTATTTGACATTGTTAACATTATTTCAAAAGCAAAATATATGCGTTTGAAAAAGAATAAAGTTTTTTTTTGAAGAATAAAGTTTATGAAATTAATATATCAATTGATGTATTATTATTTTTTATTTATATAATCACTATTAGAAATTTTCATATTAGTAATGGCTAAAAGTAAATAAATTAAATAAGCTAGTATAAAACAAGGTAGAAATTTAACTAGTCAATAATATAATATAGACCAGGAAAGGTGGCAGAGCCTCCTAATTATATTATATTATATTATATTAGAAATAAAAAGATAATTAAAGAAATACACAGTTAAGAGTAAACAGTAAGTTAAAGGAAAGATCGATTTAGATGAATAGAGGAAAAAATAATAATAATAATAATAGAAGAACCTTTTAAATTTTCTGGATATTAAGTCGAGTACTAAAGATTACTAACAGTCCACACTCTTTGGATCTTACGAAGATCTTATTTTCCTCTAAGTATCAACCTAACTGTAAAGGACTTCCATCGTTTTCAAAAACAGATATCAAGGGCACATCTTTGCAGGCATACAAATTCCAGGTTTTCTTAAAAAAAATAAGCAAAAATAAAGTAAATGTCTAGGTTCTAAATTATATTTTCATTTTTTAAATGAAGATAACTAAGGTCCCTTAAGGATGACTTCGAAAAATTTAGCCGATCATAGTAGTTAACATACTTACAGTTAGAAGGAAGAACAAATGGGGAAGAGGAGGGGGGGGGGGGGGGGGAGATATGAAGAACATTGGATATTATTGCTCGCAACAAACTATTACAAACATTTTTCTTCTTTTTCTCTCACTATCTTTTTAGTGTCTGTGTGTGTTTACAATTGAGCTTCAAGGCTCCTTTTATAGAGAAAGATGAAGCAATCAAACAAAAGACCCCTTCAGTCAAGAATAGTAAAATTACTATTCCTTTACTTTGTCATAGGGCCTGGTGATTCTGTTTCATCAATCTTGAGACCTTTATAAGATTCAGGAAACAAAACTAATGATTTTGTTTCATCAATCTTGAAATTAATTTCTAAAGTATTTTTGAAGTTGATTTCTTTTTCGTAAAAGTCATGTAAATCAATCTTCTCAAGTAAATCCTCAATACTATCAATATTTGAATTTTCTTTATCTATTGATGAGAATAATTTTTGTATGAAAATATATTCATCGTCTTCCTCAGTGTCATTTGGATCTGTTTCATTATTTATGAAACTTTGTCCTTGACACTTCTTGTCTTCTTCCCATTTTTAAATTACTTTAAGGAGTTTTTGGGAAAGGAAATTTTTTCTTTTCTAAAAAAGAGTTTTTAGTTTCTTTGAGTTCCTCGTAGGGAATATATGATTCAAAATATGAGTAATGCCATAAATTCATCATAGACATTTTAGAGGGTTCCATCTCCTCTTCCGGAGGATTTTGTATGTCTTCATAATTAGTAAACCTTACTGAAAGACTATTTTATCGATTTGTTATTATAGTTGATCCAGGAGTGGTTATTGCACTCCTAGAGGATCCAGCATCGATATGTGTTTGCCATTGATTATTCTGATTTCTGGAGGAATCAAAGATTTCGGGTGGCAAAAATTGAATTCCATCCGATGATAAGGCTGCCATTAGTGGATTAGTGTTTATCCTATATCTAGGGGATGCTTGATCACTTATTATGCTTATGAAGGTGATATCTAAGTGTAAGTTATGTCCCACAAAGTTTCTTCCAAAACCTATTTTCTAGACTTCTAAGTTTATGTTTTGTATGAAATAACTAAGATTCATTGTGTAATTAGGGGCAATATACATCAGGGAGACTGTTTGATTTAAATCTACTGTATTTCTATCATCCCTATTATGACCTAAGAATTGTTATCTCTCCCACAAAGGATCTTGTTAAGAAGTTGTACTAAGAAGTTGTTGTCTAGTTTGTCCAGTTTGTTCTGAGATTAGTCTGATAATCTCGTGTCTCCCATCAGGAAGATGAAAGTCATCAATTCTTTTATATCTGTATAAACTAGTTCTATAAGAACTTAGCCAATTTAGATTATATAATTGTCTAGGATTGAATGAGTCTATCATAGAATTTGACCCAATATCAATATTTGATTCTATGTCTACTATTTGTTCCAATTGTCTGGTTTGGGAGTTTCTTCTTCTGAAGAACCTATCCAGGATTCTAAGATGTTGGTTTATAGATTCGGTCACAGGATTGTGTCCTGAGATTGTTTGTGAGGTACATGTGAAGGGTATAGTTCTCATTTTCTTGGTTTTGCTAAAACATATTTATTTGAGGATTGGCTAGTGTTCTTTCTTAAAGATAGTTTAGAAAGTTGTGTTATGATTTTGTCGAGTTCGTTTGAAGAAAAACGAATTTGTTGGTCTTTGGATTTAAAAATTTCCAAAATATCGTTGACTTTGTTTTCTAAAGTTTGGACTTTGTTAAATAGCAAATTTTGTGTTTTTTTAGACTTTCTAATTGTTCAGATAAGTCTTTAAAGGATTTGGTTGAAGAATAAAGTTTATGAAATTAATATATCAATTGATGTAGTATTATTTTTTATTTATATAATCACTATTAGAAAATTTCATATTAGTAATGTCTAAAAGTTATCATTGATTATGTAAAGTCATCGTTAACATTTACTTTAAAGTTGATATAATGTGTTTGCATAGACTAAAAGTTATTGGCATTTGTTAGTGACAATGTAGTCAACACACAATAAAATTGTGAGAATTCCTATAGGATTAGTGTAGTATGTGGAAAATAATTTATTTAGTAAAAAATTTGTATTTGATATTTTTTGTATTTATAGAAATAGTTTTTAATTCAATGAGTTGAAAAACACTTGGGAATCATAATCTCGGATGATCATGATGAGGATAAGAAAAAGAAGATAAAAATGCGAGCACAAAACAAAAAGAACATCGTCAATTGTTTTGTATCTCTCTTTCCCCAAACCCACTCTACCACCCGTCCATTCTACTGTCACTATTAGACAATAAACTTTTCACATCAATTTTTTTTTTTACTTTTAATATCGATTTTTAACCAATGTTAACATCACTAATATTAACGAATTCAATAAAAACTAACATGCAATACACAATATCAATTTTTTTACAAAAATTGATGTCGTATAATAAGTAATAAACTAAAAAATGTAAAATATGCAAAAAAAAAACATCAATTTTTTTAAAAAGTGATGTTATGGTGCATAAATAAACATCAATTTTTAGAAAATTGATATTGTTGTATACCTGACAACATCAATTTTCCTAAAAACTAATGTTGTCATGTGCAACAACATCAATTTTTAGAAAAATCAATGTTACGGTGCACTCACAACATCGGTTTTTAGGAAAATCGATGTTGTTAGGTGTATTACAACATCAGTTTTGCTAAAAACCGATGTTGTGAGTGCACCACAACATCGTTTTTTAGAAAAACTGATGTTGTGTTGCACATGACAACATCGATTTTTGATAACTGCTAAATAATTGTATTTTGATAGTAGAAAATTAGTCAAATATTGGCCAGAAATTAATTATTTAGCAGTTATTTGTGATTAAAAGTTAGAAAATTAATTAAATTGAATTTTTGGGTGCAGATATAAAAATTGGAGGTGTAACAAGCAAAAAGGGCAAAAAAATTGAAGAAAAGAAGAAAATTTGAAGAAGGCCCAACTTAATAGGCGCGTTCAACGCGCGTCACGGGCTAAGCGAGCTAGGAAGTACACGCGCTAAGCACGGGTGTCGCGCTAAGCGCGCCTACGAAGGTCCAAAGCCCACTTCAGCAGCTATAAATAGAGAGCCAGTCCAAGAGACAGAGAGACGACCACAGAACCCCCTCTCCTAGGGGTTTCATTTACTCCCTTTCTTTCTTTCACCCCCTTCTCATTGTAAAGCCCTCATGATCATGAGTGGCTAATCCCCTAGCTAGGGCCTGGCAGGCCTAAAAAGCCAATGATGTATGGAGCATTTCAAGAGTTATCAATAAAAAAGGAAATTCCCTCCAGGTTCTTTATTTATTTAACATTCTTTCTTTTTTACATCCTGTATCTCTGAACTTGTTTTCTGTTAGGGTTTAGTCCACTCGGAAGAGGGTAAAGCCTAATTAGGGGTAAGGAATGAATACTAGAATCTGTTTTAAGGGTTAGGCCACTCGGGAGAGGGTAACGCTTAAGAGAACACTAAAAGGAGGAAATTATCGGGTTATCTTTTAGAGGGTTTTTCTTCCAGTAACTTTTATCTGCTTTTCTTTCTTGCTTAGTTTGCATCTCGGACTTTGTTTTCTGTTAGTCTTTAGGCCACTCGGGAGAAGGTAAAGCCTAATTAGGGATAAAGAATGAATGCATGAATTGGTTTTAAGGGTTAGGCCACTCGGGAGAGGGTAACGCTTAATAGAACAATTAAAGAAAGAAATCATTGGGTTAGCATGACTTAATGCCTCAATGCCCTTGCTTTAGCAAACATCTAGAATGTAATCTTAAAGCATCTTAGTTATTGAGTCTTCGCAAAGGGCATTTGGAAGATAGGTAATTAAGGTAGGCTTGTCATCATGAGGCATCAGGGGCAAGTAGATGGATAGATGTGAGGCAGAATTAGTTCACTGGTATTGATAACAGACAAATCCAAAATCCATATATCTAGGTTAATTATACTTGTCAGATTTTAGCGATTTTAATATATAGATTTTATTCCCTATTTTTATTGTTGGTCTTTCTTAGAAGTAGTTATTCCTTATTTTACTGTCGGGTTTTAGGAGTAAGCAATTAGATTTAGTAGATTTAGATTTTATTTATTTGAATTTCGTAGAAGTAGATATCTTTATCATATCGCAATTTAAATATTTTATCTTCTATTTTGATCTTTCAATCTCTTATCTTTTCTTTTATCTTCTAATTTTATCTTTAAATATCTTATCTTTTCTTTTCTCTTCTAAGTTTATCTTTAAATATCTTATCTTACCTTTTCTTTATCTTCTGTCTTCCTTTATCTTTTATTTTAAATTCTTATCTCTTGCTTTTAAATTGGGTTTGCATTAATCTAAGTACAAAGAAAGTCCATGTGGATTCGACACTCGGAGTTCCGAGAACTTTACTACTTGTGACCATTTGGTACACTTGCCAAAGAGCTAACAATTTTTCAAAAAATCGATGTTGTTTTTTGCATTTTTTCTAATATCTTGTTTGTTTTTTTAATATTACCCAAACCTGAAAGTTTAAAAAAACCAATCCAGGCAGTTTCACAGTACAGTACAAATTTTTATATCACTATTCAATAATTACTATCAATTATAAGAAATAGTTAAAGAAAACAATAATGTTAATACATAAAATCATCTACCATAACCAAATCTAATTAAACATAACTATTTACAATCGTAAAATTTCTTAAACACCTAGTGTTTCATTTTTAACTTTGACATAAAATCTTTCCCACCGAATGTGAATTGACTTTAATATCTTTAGTTCCAATGGTGTTGGATTAGTAAAATACTACATGATATAATAAAATATAACTTAATCAATATAAATAATAACAAGTATAACAAATGAAATTGGTTTTGAAGTAAACAATTATCATTTCTCAATTATTCTTGAAACCTCCTAGGAGTATCGTTGACATCCAATGCATCACATAATAATCGGACTCAGTGCTTCCTCTTTGCTTATTATACTAAATTGAATAAGATATTCAAAGTTAACCGAAAATTAGAATACACAGTAATAAAATGTAATTTTAAGACATCAATTATTGTTTAAATGACTTACTTTAATTGCAATTTCTTTAGTAGTAGCCTTGGATTTTCCTTGAATGTCATTAAATCCCTTCAAAGTAATGGTTCAGAGAAACATGCATGCATATTGTGCAATTTTAGAATATTGATGTCAAATACTAATGATAAAGTAAATGTCTTACAAAATACAACTAACCTTTCAATAATTTCTTTCAAGTAGTTGGAAGCTTATTATGCAATGAATAGAACTAGACGAAAACACTGTCCTTGGGACATATAACGACCAGTTGTCAATGTGCACTGCATTGGAGAATATTGAGTTATTATAATGCATACATTATTTAAATTGATTTGTTCAGTTTTACTTACCCATTCAAGTAGGCTCCTAGGTAGACATCTTTATGTGAATTTTGCATTCATTTCTTAATATAATCATCTGATTCAAATTGTGATTGTCTAGATCTCTGTATGGACTGTGGCTCGAGAAATCCAAACACAGAAGCATTCCCCGCTTGCATACTTATCCTAGTCATATGACCATTGTTGTTAAAATAAAGTAAATTATGCATCAATTTAAAACAATCAGTTAAGTAATAGACAATAATGTAAAATGACTTACAAAATCTATATTTGTATAACAGAGATCCTGAGACATTGACCATCGAGTGCTAATTCAAAAAGATCTTCATGCTTTATGTACAAGAGGAAGTTATCATTATACACCCCAACACAGTTGCATCCCACGGCACTTGTAAAGGCTTGAGGAAAAGATGCGGGATCGTCAATGTCATCTGGTACAGTGGTTCATCATCAAGTTCTGGCCTATCTACAAGTTTCATCGGTCCCTCAGCTCCTTGATTTTCCTACACAGTTAATAAACATAAGTCAATGACAATCAACACTTTATTTGTAACAAATCTTTTTTTTAATAATAACAAACACTACAAAAGGCAATACATGTTTTGAAAAAAGCTGTACAAGATGTGTCAGCCAAGCAAGGAAGATGTTAAGGATCTACCCCACTAACTGAACCTCTTGAATGGGTATAGGGACACAAGCATCAACATCTTGAACTTCATCAACATCGACCTTCACTTGATCATTGGTCAAAGGGACATTGCGGATGATTGTCGACCCCTCATAAACTCTTCCAAGGGCAACCGGGCTAGAAGGATTTTCATCAACATACAACCCACATTTCATTGAGTCACCCGTGTCTGGGTCCTACCTCGAGGGATCGACATAGCTTCCCTTTGTGCTGACACGGGAAGCAGAAGGATTAACCTCAGGCTTAGGAGGCAGTGCGAGTCCTTGTGATTGCATTTGCGATTGCATCTGGGACTAAATTTTACTGAAGGACAACATTAGTTGTCGAGTCACTTTTTCAATGACCGACTCCTCTAGCTAGTCCTTGATTTTTTGTGTCAGTTGCTTCAGGTCTGCGGGGGTCATGGACGTAGAGGCGCAGGAGCTCTTTGGAGCCGGTCTAAAGTATTATTTGATTGTAACATCGGCTCTAGCAGCACAAACATTTGTACAACAGAGATGCTGAGACACAGTTGCATCCCACGACACTTGTAAAGGCCTAAGGAAAAGTTGCGGGATCATCAACGTCATCTGGTACAAGGGATCATCATCAAGTTCTGGCCTATCTACAAGTTTCGTTGGTTCCTCAGCTCCTTGATTTTCCTACACAGTTAATAAAAATAAGTCAATGACAGTTAACACTTTATTTATAACAAATCCTTTTTTAATAGTAACAAACAAAACAAAAGGCAATACATGTTTTGAAAAAGGTTGTACAAGATGTGTCAACCAAGCATGGAAGATGTTAAGGATCTACCCCACTAATTGAACCTCTTGAAGGGGTATAAGGACGCAAGCATCAACATCTTGAATTTCCTCAACATCGACCTTTACTTGATCATTGGGCAAAAGGACGTTGTGGATGATTGTCGACCCCTCATGAACTCTTCCAAGGGCAACCAGGCTAGAAGGATTGTCATCAATATACAACTCACATTTCTTTGAGTCACTTGGGTCTGGTTCCTACCTCGAGGGATCGACACAGCTTCCCTTTGTGCTGACACAGGAAGCAAAAGGATCAACCTTAGGCTTAGGAGGCAGTGCAAGTCTCTATGATTGCATCTGGGACTACATTTGACTGAAGGACAACATTAGTTGTCGAGTCACTTTTTCAATGACCGACTCCTCCAGTTGGTCCTTGATTTTTTGTGTCAGTTGCTTCAGGTCTTCGGGAGTCATGGACGTAGATGTGCAGGAGCTCTTTGGAGCCGGTTTAAAGTATTGTTTGATCGTGATACCGACTCTAGCAACACAGACATTTGTACAACAAAGATGCTGAGACATTGACCACTGTGTGCTATCTCAAAAAGAACTTCATGTTTTATGTACAAGGAGAAGTTATCATTATACACCCCAACACAGTTGCATCCCACGACACCTACAAAGGCTTAAGGAAAAGCTGCGGGATCGTTATCAAGTTCTGACCTATCCTAAAGAAAAGCATCAATGGATAGCTCTCCTTTTATTAGTTATGAAATTCGAGCTTCAACACTTGTAATAATGTTGATCATTACTTTAATTTCCAAAAGCAGGCTTGCTTGACGCCAATATGAAGATAATAGGGTTAGGAATTTCGCTCAGTTCACGTTCTTAATTAATGGGTGGAAAGGGAATAAGCTCAAGACTCAAGAGAATACTATATAGTACCATCCATCAATGTCATCTCCAAAATTGTTGCTGGTGAAAACCCGAAAAACAAGGTTATATAGTACCATATATATAGTAAAGAAAATAATTGGGTGGATATGGACTATTTCAGGGGCAAGTTGTTTGATATTAATTTGATCAATTAAAACAAACATTTTCTATTGTTGTAAAACTAATTAACAGAGTAATGATACACACAATAACAAATTCTTAACAGTTTCTAAAACTCATTTTTTTTCTTCATATATCTCTCTTCATTACACCACCTATTTTATCTCGTATTTTTCGCTTACTCTTTTATTATATGAGCTAGTGTAGAAAAAAACATAGGTAAGAGTAACATTATTCAAACTAATATATTTCTACTACACATGATATAAACATATATGATATATCTATTACACAAATAATAAAAACTACGGCTGATAATCTAGATATAAGTATACAGATAATAAACATAACAATTATTGCCTGGCTATTATTCTCTACTCATCAAACACATGCCGGAATAATCATCAAATTCTCCAACTTTTAAGTTTTTTGGGTATGAAACTAGGATTATCTTCAACACGAGATATTTTTGTTGTGGTCAAGTCGAATAAGACCAGCGGAAAAGAAGTGAGAGTATAATCACTTAGGAGCTACCCAAGAGGCAAGAATTCAGAGGATTTCTCATCAGCATTATTATTATCCAACACCAGACCCGAACGCTGTGATTTTCTCGTTGATCTATTATTATTCCAACCGTTCCTAATGAGACTCGGTGGAGTCAAAGTGAAACCCCACCCTTCATCATCACCACCACCAAATCTCTCGTACTGTACACACCGTCTCCCCGCGCTTCTCGTCGTCCTATACCCCCACGTGCCACTGCTCATCCTCGTAAAGCACACGCAGCTATTCGCACGCTGCAGCATCATCTGGCTCCGTACCTCCTCGGGTAACCTTAGCGTAAACCTCTCATAATTCTCTCCAGCGGCATTATGCGCCAATTGCATTTGCCCCAACGAGTTTGATCTCGAAAACAAAAGCGAAGACAAGAACCCCGTCGACCTCGACCTCGATGGACGGCTCTGATGATTCAACGAGCGAATCCTCCGAAGCAAATTCACCTTCGGTGATTCCACGACATTACCTCTCTTATGTTCCTCACCAACAACAACAGTCTCGTATTCATATTCATGTTCGTGTTCATCGGGTATCTGAATTGACAGGATTGAAGGGATATTCGTGTTGATGTTTACGTCTTCTGGTTGTGGAACGAGGTTGGCGCGACACACCGGGCACGTGGAGTGAGAACCTAACCACTCATCAATGCAATAGCGGTGGTACACGTGGCAGCATTTGGGGATCATGCGGAGGGTCTCGTCGTCTTCGAACTCGTTCAAGCAAACCGCGCATGCAAGCGTGTCTTTTCCGATTTTCAGACCCTTCACGTCGCCGTAGAGGAAACTTGGGAACGTTTCTATTGTGGCTTGGTTGAGGCCATTGGATTCAGCTTGCGACGGGTTACCGGCTGCGCCGGTGGGGTCCGCGCGGTCGAGGATGCCACGTGTCGGGGCCTGCCGGTCGTAGCACTTGCGGGAGTAAATGGAGAGGAAGACTAAGATGAGAAACATGATGGCCAAAATGGCCATGATTGTGACCATGGATTTGTTGCTGTCGGGTTGCACCGGCGGGGTTACCGGTTGACCGGTTACTGCGGGTGAGACGTGAATGAGAAGGTGCAATAGAGCCAGCCATGCATGGCCTTGGTCGAAACTGTGGAGTTTGATAAGAGGACTCTCCTTATGCATGTTCATTTTTTATTTTTTTTTATTTACGGGTCATATTCTTGCATGCATGTAATAACTAATTCCTTCAAGTTAAAAGATGAAAGTTGTGGCAACACCACCACCAAAGTGCTCGATTGTAACAAAGGGAGGGAATTAATTAAGCAGAGTTTGTGAGATATTATAATTGATTTATATTGCATGTGTTTTTGTTTTGATCTATTGAGCTCTTGGAGCATCAAGAAAGAAAGAAACAAAGAAGGAAGGGAAGAAATGTGTAGTAGAGTGTATGGATATTATAATTGTATTTGTGTATTTGATGGGTGGTTTTCGTAGAAAACTTGGGCTTTAGCCAAACGACTACTGGAAAGCGTGTAAATTTGGAATATGGAACTTATGTATTATTATTTTAGAAGTTAATTTTTCATGAGTTTGGGAAGCCAACGAGATTTGGCTCCTTTGTGTTGTGCATGGCCAAAGGATAATGATGTTACTTGTTTGTGTGGTGAAATATTAGTGGTACGTAGCTAACGCAAAGGGCAAGCATAGAACACGCCAAAACGATAATGCTAACGCAATAGATTTTGTTCTTTGTTTTTTTTTTTTTTTCTGTCTGGTTTGTTGTTTGTTTTCTGTCTTTTTTGTTTTTTGTTTTTACATCAAGGATATATCACAATCGCCAATAGAAAAAAGAACATTTTTCAAGACGTAATCATTGTTGAAATAGGTTTATTTTTCTTTATAAAATCTTTTCCATGTATGAAAGCACACTTGAAAAGTCATTTATCTACCAAACGAGAAAGCTAATATTTGTCATGTATATGACCGGTTACCACGTATTTGCTCGAGGCATACTTATAGACTTTCATGGCAAGCTTTTAAGATTAATATTTGTCATGTTTTCTCTGAGACAAAAAGCCAATCTTCACTTAATTTATTTACCAAAAAAAAAAAAGCATCCTCACTTAATTTGATAATCGAGTTATTGTATTGTATCATTTTGCCGAGGAGAAAATCAGATAGGACGGGCCTTTTTAGGTCCAAATAGGATATTTTTAAGGATAGATAATTTTGATATTATCTTTTTAACATTAGTTTTATTTTATATATTTTTTAAATATTATATTATGTCACTTGTATGTTGATATTATTTGCAATTTCCTATTTAATAGAGCATGCTGTACAAGAAATTATCAAAATGAAGAAATCATAATTTTATCTTGTTTATCTTTTTATAGTTTTTTTTCTAGTCTTTTGTGGTGTTTTCTTAGGAATAGAATTAAGTAGTGTAGCTCAAGGTTGGGCGTTTCCTAAAAAACACCATAAAATACTAGAGAAAAGTTATAGAAATATAAACAAGATAAAATTATGTTTTCTTCATTTTGATAATTTTTTGCATGGTACATATCTTATTACATAGGAAATTATCAAGAATATCAACCATACAAATAACATAATCTAATATTTTACAAAATATAAAATAAAAGTAAATATTAAAAGAATAATCTCAAAATTATCTATTCTTAAAAACATGATATTTGAGTCTGGAAAGACCCATCCTATCATAATCCCTCCGCTTTAACTATCCTCCCCTTTGTTATCCACTCTTGCGTACTCTTTCTCAATTACGTACTCTCTCTTGGTAGTTTAGAAAAACATTACCAATGTATATAGATTTCAAGTTATATATATATATATATATATATATATATATATATATATATATATATATATATAAGTTAGACATTGTTCTTAAAGAAGAACACGTTCATCGAAGATTCACAATGATTATTTAATATTCGCATCTTGTAGTTTGCCAAATATGGTATAACCATTAGAGGGGTCACTGGTTTTAAGGAACATTTGTCATGCAATATTTAAATGGGTATCTCTTATACCCTTTTTGGTTATATAAAAATATTTTTGCAGACCAAAAAAAAAACAATGTTCAGTGCGATTCTAAGAGTCTAGTGAGTTCCAATAACATGCAACCTAATGTGTAAGAGTTGATGAATCCTATTTAACGAGTGTATATATCCTCCTTTATTTAACCCTTCTAATTGTCTTTTTCGGGTTGGTGTGAATGGTGTCTTATAGGATTTAGAAACTGCTGCGTTGTTCTCAAGGATCAATGGGTTGATATATCAAATATTCCTCATGTTTTAACACCTCTCCCAGCCACTATTGTGCAGGCATTAATTTCATAATCATATGTCATGATATTGGCTCTGCAAATATGCAGACTAGCCTAAGGCCTCATTAAGAAGAAGTGAACTCCTTTTATAACCGAGAAGAGAAGAAAAAGTTTCTTGCAAAGGATCTATAGCCAATAGATACTAGAGAAAAAAATACTCAAGATTTTTTTTTCTTTATAGGTGATAGTTTATGCATGTTACCTTTCAGATAATTTTAAACAAAGGGGGGGGGGGGGGGGGGGGGGGGGGAATAAGACACGAGAATGTAAAAGTACTATAAGACATAATATTATTGCATATTTAATCATTACATTGCCATGGTGAATAATGTATATGCTCTGAATTATGTCTGATCTGAATTGTTTGATAATCTAATTTATTTATACATGCTCTTATATGATGATCTGATAATGTAATAATTTGTTTTATCTATGTTTATTCTAACATGAGTACATGACCAAGTGTGGACACACATATAACCTAAAAAAATAGTAGTATATTTGTTCTTACCAGTTTTAATTGTCCGAGATACTCCTTGAATCCCTGGGTCAATACGGTACAATATTGTATATCTTTTAATTAATCATTATTTATATATATTTATATTTTAATTAAATTTATTATTTTTATTTAAAAATACAGTCAGATTAAAAATATAAAATATATATTTATCCACGATATAACTCCCGATAATTCTTTTTTAGTCATTACCTCCTTTACTAATGATTTATTCAGAGCCATAGTTTGCTTTACACTTTTACTCATGGCATTGGTTGTCGGTAATAATTAATTTTCTTACAACAAAAATTAATCTTAGATATTAACTCATAAAATAACTTATAGAGTTGTAATATATCTTACAAATGAATCTAATTTCCGTTTATGTTTGGATATGTATTTTGTTTTATGTAGTAAATGACATATTTGACTTTTAAAGAAGTGGGGGTAGTAGTACTACTAGTCATTAATAGCAAAAGTGGGAGAAACAATTGCCAAGAAGATATCCTTAATTAGTAGACAGTATGTTGGGGACTGCTAAATGCATCCAGGACTGCTAAATGCATCCATCAGTTTTGTTGGTACATCCAGTGTAACAAGGAAAATTAAAGCAAGAATTGATCCTGTAACTTTTGCGTTGTTAACATAACATTCTAACCAACTGAGCTAATAGACCAATTGTATTATAAAATAATTAATGTTGTTATATATAATACTAAAATTTTTAATATATATTTAATGCACATGTAAATTTACATAATAAATTTTGTTATAATTAATTTTTATCCAATAATTAATTTGTTTACATATATAAATTATAAATAAAAATCATAGGTTTAATAAAAATTTACATATGTCAAAAAATACCAAATTTAGTTAATTATGAATTGTTGTAATAAACATCTAAATACATCATTCAATTAAATATCATATTTGTTTAATTTTCAATCAATGTAATAAACATCCAAATATATCATTAAAAAAAATTCAAAATATCATTGAAGTTTGGTGGTTTTTCATCGCCGGAGAAGAAGAAATGAGTATTAAAAAAAAAATCAAAATATTTGGATTGCCAGTCCGTATGTTTTGAATTTTTTTTTTAATTATAATTTTTTTATACATTATTTTATTTACAAAATTTGATATTTAAATGGATGTTTTTATTACAACAATTAATAGTTAAATAAATTTAATATTTAATTGAATGATGTATTTGGATGTTTACTACAGTGATTGAAAATTATGTAAAAAAATATCAAATTATGTAAATTTTTATTAAACCTATGATTTTTATTTACAATTTATATATGTAAACAAATTAATTATTAGATAAAAATTAATTATCACAAAATTTACATGTATATTAAATATACATTAGAAATTTTAATATTATATATAACGATATTAATTTTTCTATAACATAATTGGTTTATTAGCTCAATTGATTAGAGTGTTATGCTAATAACGCGAAAGTTATAGGTTCAATTCCTGCTTGGATCATTAATTTAAAAATTATATTTTTGAAAAAAAAAATTCTATACAGATTGCTAATATGTAAGCCTCATACAAAAGGGCAAAACTGACATTTCCCTGTTATGCTGGGTGTACCACAAAATTGTTGGGTGCGTGTAGCAGTTCCCAAATATGTTACGAAACAAAGCTGCTAGGGCTGGCCCAGTTAATGTGGGCTAATATATTTTTGAGCTGGGTTGAGCTAGGCTAAATTAATTTTGGAGTTGAATAGAGATTTACTAACTTATCCTAGTCGTTCATATATATATATATATATATATAGGAAAACGTGTCAATTCTTAGGCTCACTTTTTTATATATATAAAAAAGAAATAAAGTTTTTAGCTTTAATTCTATGGATAAAAAAAAGAATTACACATTCACACTTTCCATTTTTTTAAGTCTGAATTCAAGATTTTTACTCTCGTTTCATCCCAAACCCACTAGTCCAAATAAAAAAAAAAGTAACTTAAATGAAAAAAAAATCATTATAAAAATGAGGGGCCACAATTAGGCAAATTCAAATTTATGTCGGGTTAAGTCAATTAAATTGGATTAACATTTTAAACTCAATTCTAATTTATAATACGTTAAATCATGGCCAATTCATTTTGACAACCTCATTAGTTCTACTTTAAAAACACAGTATAAAAAAAATAATACACTTGAATAATTTGACTCCTGATAATACAATAAGTCAATAAATTATAATGTCACTATCACATTATCAGTTAACTCCTTAATAATACTGTAACTCAATAAATTATCAATGTGATTATTACATTATCATTTTAATGTTGTTATTTGATAACATAGACTAAAACAAAAGTACATCTTAAAAGAACTAAAATTTTAAAATAAACTTTAAAAAGCTAAAATAAGAAATTTTCCTACCTTAGAGGGGGAAAATCTTTTATATATATATATATATATAAAGAATAAAAACAAAAATATTACTGTCAAAAATAACATCAAACATGCGTAAATTTTTTATTATATATGCGGTATTCTAAAATTTATGTGGTGTATATCTTTTATATAATATGGGCAGGGTTACGTGGATTAAACTTTGATTGTAATGAGTTCTACATGTAAATTTTCTCACCATACACGGCTTATGACGGCTACACGCTATAAGTTTACAAAGCACCAGCTGGAACCTAGGGGTAAATTATTGAATTTCGTAGATTCAACTATATATAGCCATATGTGTAGATTTCTAGATTCTAATATAAGCCCTAGACTCATATTCTTATTGTTTCCGGTTGCTTAACGACATCAACTACAACATAATTAAATACTACATATAGCATGATTATGAGTTAGGGTAATTAATGCAAGTTTGAAAATCGCATGTAGGCATAGCAGAGAAAGTGAGAGGAAATAGCTGTCGTCTGAGGGAAGGGCAGAGGGAATCATGCAGAAGCAAAAGACACGTCAGGGAAAACAAGAGATACCATTGAGTCAGGCTTTGAGCCAAAGTATATGAGAGATGAACTTACTACGTATCACTGGTAACATTTTTTTATGAAATTATTAGATTTAAAAAACATATCTAATGATGATAGAAGATTACTTTAAAATGTATATATTAGTCAATATTATAAGCATTTATTAATATTTACATTCTTATTCTTATTTTTAGTATGACTATATCAATAAATTATATCATTATGTATGGTAAGATATCTTCTCATTATAGCTTGTTAAGACAATATATTAAAAAAATAAGAATAAGTAAATTATTAATATATATTATATTTATATAAGTGAAAATAATTTATTTAATAAGAGAATTTATATTTATGTAAAATTTCTTAAGTTAATAACAATTATACATCGTAAATAAAATCATTTTATTAAATCAATAACCATCACACATCACAAATGAAATTAGTGTTTTAGCAAGAAAAATACGTTTCATCCGTATTCTTTGATCTAGGAATATATATATATATATCCGACCAGATGTGAAGCACCTGGAATCTCCTTTTTAAGTATGTGGCACTGCAAGGGGTTGGGTTATTAATCATATCGCTGAAATGGTAGTTTCGATATGATTTTTAGCCATGTGGCTAACACTTTGTTTCCGTGGCATTGTCGTGGAATGAGGTTGACTGCCAGAATAATAGGAACTCTGTGTGAGGAGTATTATTTTTCGACAATAGTAAATCAATTAATAACGCGCAATTTTTGAAAGAGACATTTTCATTTATAAACCTTTTTTTTCCTTTTGTGGTAACCTCTTGTACAAGGTGACATGACATCGTGCTTGGAAACACTGATTTTTTGTTGATTTAAAATATTTAATTTCAGTCTTGAGAGAAAAGAAAAGGGAGTGAAGTGGTTGGAAAAGAATATATAATAAAATGTAGTATAACATTTACTAGTATATTTTACTTCTTACACATAAAAATTACTCATTTTATTTCTTATGAATAAAGTTGTACGTATATTACTTATAATATTTTCTATAAGTTCTATTATTAATATTTTAATTCAACTTAATTAAGTAATTATTATCTTTGACGAAATAGTTTTCAAAGTCCATTAAATAAATATAATTATTCATTTTTTCAACCAATTAGGTTTTATACGTCACTTCTCTTTTAATGATGCCAAGCCAATCTAAAATAAGTTAAACAACTAGCATTGAGAATCTTAAATTTTTATAGTTAAATGGATGTTGTATATGTACAAAAGGCTACTAGTATGCACGGTTGATAAGTTTAGAGAATTTCATTGATGATCATTCAAATATATAAATTATTCGCATAACAAAAGAAATATTCCTTTAATTTAATAAAAAAATCACTTTTTATTCAACATTGCTTAATTTTTGTTTTTAAAAGTCAGAAACTATCATTTTAAAAAAATATTACTTATAGTACCATTTCAAAAAACACTAAAAATTATTAAATAAAACTTATTTATCAAATAATTAAATAAATTTTTTAACTAATAAAAAAATAACTAAAATATATTATCAAACACACTTCTTCACTGTTATCCTCTTAAGAGGACAGATAAAGGAAAATATAAGTAGTAAAAAAAATTCGATGGGATTGTTCCGCTTTTAATTTCTGTTTCATTATGAATTCTCCTCGCATTTTTCATACCCTCATTCGATATTTTGGAGTAAGGTACTTCCCAAGTTTATTTCTGTCGTGAAAAGGAACTTATGGCTGCTCTTAAGTTCATACCCTTATATCTACTTCATTTTAATTTTAATTATTTGAACAAAATTAATAAAAACGAGAAACATGAATAAGCTATGGATGCTCTTAAGATTCTATATCTACTTCATTTTAATTATTTAAAAAAATTAATAAAAGACGAAAAACATGATTTATTGAATACTTTCTTTTTTATATGTACAGATCGAGAAGATCAAATGATGATATGAATATTCTCTCACAGATGAGGAAGGGGTTTTTATTCCCTCATCAGTACAAAGAAATTTTTATTCCCAACACTAATTAGTGGAATTATGGTTAGATACAAAATCCTCGTTAATAGCAACAGAACATCACTTTGTGACAAGTTTGAGACGGAATTATTCTGTCATAATGATAGATAAAATTTGCCGTCACTGATACTTAGCAACGCCTGGTGCAGTATTGATTTTTTTGTCCGTTACAAATTCCGTCGCTAATATATTTTGTGACAGATTTTAACATATTTAGCAAGAGAAATCATCCCTCTCTATTATTTTTTAAGGAGTTTAAAGCCAAAGGAATTGCTTATTCCAATGCAATATTTAACATTTGTTTATTATTCAATCAATTTGTTTTTTTCTAGATCAGAAATATTCTTTATTAAAGATAATCATATTTAAATTAGATAAGATTATTATGAATGATAAAAAATTTTCTTTGAATATCTAATGCAATTATATACATAGAATTCAAACTTTCCATTCAATAGTTTTATATAGAATATACAAGTTTTATCAATTAGATTGTAAAATTATTTATGATGTTGATGTTTATTTGTGACAAATCTTGTTTATATTAAACAATAATAAGAATAGGTCTAATAATTTTTATTTCCTTATAGTTAAAAGATTATATCATGTTAGTCCTGATGTACATCAACAAAATAGAAATTGATTTTGAATTGATGCAAATTTATATATATATATATATATATATATATATATATATATATATATATATATATATATATATATATATAACTGTATAATATAATGATTAAGAATTTTTAATTTAATTGTAAATTTTGTGATAAAATTATTAATTAAAACATTAATTAATAACGTTAGCAAAATTTTGACGTACACCCATATAAGGCTACATTTCTTTCTACTAAATTATTAGTAAAATTAATAATATTGGCTAAATTTCTTAATTTTTATAAATTAGTTAAAAGGATCGTGTATTCCTTTGTTCTAAGTTCCATGTATTAAACGAATTGAATTTGTCATTTCTGTAATTTTCATGTACCAAGCATAATTTACTAATGTGTCTATCTTTATTTTTGATACTTTACTAATATGTCTATCTTCTCCTAGCCATATGAGTCGGAGAATATCAATTATTGCTTCAGCCTTTATCTATACTATATACATAAAGATATGTCAATAATGGTGGACACACATGTTAAACGATTTGTGTTATTTAATCGAGTTGTTGAGAATTCGAATCTTAATTGAGTTTTATGTATAAAATAAATTTATTAGAAGAATAAAATTTATCTTATGTGTGTTTATGATTTTCAATAAAAATTAATCATGATATTCTGATGAGGTTATTTTTAACTAATACCGTGATGAGAAGAAAAATAATATATACACAGGACAAAAAATACTAGGAATAAATTTGGGATTATAAAATATTAAACTGAAAAAGGAGCTGGCAAAATGTCATGTAAGTGTAACCAACGTGACCTTTAAATAATTAATTAAAGTTTAATAACCAAGGCAGACAAAGCAACAGCTTGTGATAGCCAAACTTGAAACAATGGAAACAAAGTGGGATGGTGGCAATGGCTATGGTGTGCGGTGATATAGAAGAACCCTGAACCCTGTTCAGGCTTGATAATCTGTGCAGCAAACGCCAACGTATAAAACAATTCTCAGGTTCCCAGAATTTTATGAGGTCCCTTTCTTCTGAATTTTTCTTGAAGTCAATAAGTCTATGAGTTGAGATTGTAGCTAATTAATAAAACCAAATCTCTGACCAAATCAAGTTGCTTACAACATTATTGTCAAATGGCCGGTAATATTAATTATATGTGCCTTGTGCCCGGATGCCTCGGTTGGAGTTGATGGTAGCGTGTTTTGTGGTTGAAAACACATGCAGTTTTAGCGATTAAGAACATAATGACTTGTTAATTGCACAAAAATCTGGATTACTCGTGTTTTCATTGGGGACAGTCGTGTGTCTCAGAAAGGGACAAATATCTTAGATGTGATAGATTAGGAACGACGCGTCTACGCGTTTTATTTCTACATCAATAAGATGTTAAGTAATACTACAACTTGCTATACTAATTTCAAATGTGTCCCACATTAATATGACGATATAGACTAGAATATATGCATGATTAAGATATGAAAGCATAGTTTTATGCACGTAATGTGTGGTTTAGAGAAGAAAATGAGAAAGACAATAGAAAGATGATTTTTAGGCTTAACTATTTCCATTTTTTGGCAAATTTTATGCTAAAAAAATTAACTTGATGTAATTTATTTCTAAACTTTTTTAAAAATCTTGTAAATTTAAGTACACTATATTGATATAAAAATCTGTTGATATAGAATAATCATCCACATTGATTCTTTTTTTTAATCAATGCAAAATTTAATATCATATTTCAGTTCAAATAATAACTAATGTAGAATTGTTTTTACTCTTACAATTCCAAACTCTTTTCGGCTCTGGTTGTTAGAATTTGTGGTTTTATTTCCTTTGTCTCACATTCCTTGGTTTGTAAAAATTTGTGTCTCATTAGTGTTATATATAGAGACACCTTGTAAGCTTTTATATGCGTAAGTAATAAAAAGTTATCTTAGTGTAGCCGTGGACGTAGGCACATACATTGTGTGCTGAACCACGTTAAACTTTGTGTTTTCTCTCTTCTCCTTATTCTTTTCTCTTTTTATTGCTCTATACTAACAATTGGTATCAAGAGCTTTTGGTTACTCCACGGGATTTCCTTAGTTTAAAGGAATTAGTGGGAGTCTTTTCAGTTTAGGGGAGGCAGTGGGAGCAATGGCATTAGAAGAGGAGAAAATGAAGATCGAGAAGTTTGATAGCAGAGATTTCCTCTTTTGGAAGATGCAGATAGAGGATTATCTATATCAGAAGAAGCTTTATCAACCCTTATCAGGGGTTAAGCCTGACGACATGAAGCAAGAAGAATGGAACTTGCTAGATCGACGGGCTCTTGGCATGATCAAATTGACATTAGTCAAGAACGTCGCGTTCAACATTGTAAACGAGAAGACTACTGTAGGCTTACTGAAGGCATTATCAGATATGTATGAGAAGCCGTCGGCAACCAACAAAGTATACTTGATTCGTCAGTTGTTCAACCTCAAGATGGGAGAATGTATCTCTGTAACTGATCATATTAATGAATTTAATACTATTCTTGCCTAGTTGGAATCAATGCAGATTAAATTTGAGGATGAGGTGACGACATTGATTCTATTGTCATCACTACCGGATAGTTGGACTGCAGCTGTTACTGTAGTTAGTAGTTCTACAAGGGAGAACACATTAAAACTTAGTGACATCCGTGACTTGATCTTTAGCGAAGATGTTCGCAAGAGAGATTCAGGAGAATCTTCCATTCATGTTTCCAATTCAGCATTGAATATTGAAGGCAGGGGAAGGATTACCCAAAAGGGTCAGAATGGTCGAGGCAGATCAAAGTCAAGAGGAAAAGGTCAGAAAAAATTTCAAAGTAACATTACTTGCTGGAATTGTGACAAGAGAGGTCACTTTAGCGATCAGTGCAAGGCACCAAAGAAGAACAAGTCTCACAAAAACAAGAAGCGCGATGATGATGAATCCGCTAATGTAGCAACTGATGAATTTGATGATGCATTAATTTGCAGTTTGGATAATCCTGTTGATTCATGGATCATGGACTCAGGTGCATCGTTCCACACCACTCCTTGTAAAAATTTATTGTCTAACTATATTTCTGGAAGATTTGGGAAAGTTTACCTTGCAGATAGAAAATCTCTTGACATTGTCCGAAAAGGTGATATCAACATCAAGACCTCTAGTGGATCCCTATGGACATTGCACAATGTCAGACATATTCCTGCCTTAAAGATAAATTTAATATCTATAGGGCAGTTAGATGATGAGGGGCATCACACCACTTTTGGAGATGGAGCTTGCAAGGTAACAAAAGGCAATCTCGTTGTGGCTTGTGGAAAGAAGCGAGGATCTCTTTACATGATTACAGATGAGGATATGGTAGCAGTTACTGAGGCTGTCAATAATTCAACCATGTGGCATCAAAGACTTGGACACATGAGTTGAAAAGGAATGAAGCTTATGGCGACAAAAGGTAAGCTATCAAGCCTAAAGCATGTTGATGTTGGTGTTTGTGAACATTGTATCTTTGGAAAGCAGAAAAAAGTTAGCCTCTCAAGGGCAGGGAAGACTCCTAAAGTTGAAAAGCTAGAATTGGTGCACACAGATGTTTGGGGGCCAGCCCCAGTGAAATCTGTTGGAAACTCACGCTATTATGTCACCTTTATCGACGACTCTACCAGTTAGGTATGAGTTTATTTTCTTAAAAATAAATTGATGTGTTTTCTGTGTTTAAAAGGTAGAAAATAGAAGTTGAAAATCAGACAGGTCTAAAGGTTAAAAGTCTGAAATCTGACAATGACGGAGAGTATGATAAACAGGAGTTTAAAGACTTCTGTTCAGAACATGGGATCAGAATGATCAAGACAATACCAGGAACACCTGAGTAAAATGGTGTTGCAGAAAGGATGAATAGAACCTTGAACGAGAGAGCAAGGTGTATGCGGATCCAATTTGGCTTGCCTAGAGCATTTTGGGCAGAAGCAATAAACACAACAACATATCTCATCAATAGAGGACCATCAGTTTTTTTGAATTATTAGTTGCTCGAAGAAGTATGGTCTGGAAAGGAGGTAAAACTTTCACATTTGAAATTTTTTGGTTGTGTTTCATATATACTGACAGACTCTAATAGTAGAGATGAATTGGATTCGAAGGCAAGGAAATGTTATTTTATTGGTTATGGATCTGACATGTATGGCTATAGGTTTTGGGATGACCAAACCAAGAAAGTTATCAAAAGCAAGAATGTTACTTTTAATGAGAACTTAATTTATAAAGACAAATTTTTTGCAGAATCTACATGTGCAGGTAAACTGTCAAAAATTTCTAAGAAAGCAACACTTGAAGAAATTTCAGAAACTGATGTAGCCAACAGAAACCAGAGTACAAGTGTAGAGGTTGAGTCAGAACCAAAACCAGAACCATCAACTCCTCCAAGAAAATCTAGCAGAATTTCAGTACCACCAGATAGGTATTCCCCTTCATTGCATTATTTGTTGTTAATTGATGCTGGTGAGCCAAAATGTTTCAGTGAGACTACGCAGGGGAATGACTTTATTGAGTGGGAGCTAGCAATGAAAGATGAGATGACATCCCTTCAGAAGAATAAGACGTGGTCTCTAACTAAATTGCCAGAAGGAAAGAAAGCGTTATAGAATAGGTGGGTCTATAGGCTAAAGGAAGAATCTGACGGTAGAAGAATATACAAGGTGAGACTTGTGGTGAAAGGGTTTCAGCAGAAACAAGGAATTGATTTCACAGAGATCTTCTCTCCAGTTGTAAAGATGACTACCATCAGAGTTATTCTGAGTATTGTAGCTGCAGAGAATCTTCACTTGAAGCAGTTAGATGTTAAAACTGCATTCTTGCATGGGGATTTAGAGGAAGGCATCTATATGACCCAACTAGAAGGTTATGAAGTGTCAGGCAAGGAGAATCTTGTGTGCAAGCTTCATAAAAGTTTATATGGCTTGAAACAAGCACCGATGCAGTGGTACAAGAAGTTTAATGAGTTCATGAGCAACTCAGGATTCAACAGATGTGACATGGACCATCGTTGCTATGTTAAGAAATATACTAATAGTTATGTTATCCTTATCATGTATGTTGATGTTAATTGCAGGATCTAGTATGGCAAAAATTAATAGGTTGAAGCAACGGTTGTTAGAAAACTTTGAAATGAAGGATCTTGGTCCGGCTAAACAAATCCTTGGTATGAGAATTCTTAGAAACAGATAAGAAGGAATTTTGAAGCTATCTTAGGAGAAATATATACACAAGTTGTTTGACAGGTTTTACCTTGAAGATTCTAAGACCAGGAATACCCCTTTGGGATCTCATTTGAAGTTTTCAAAGAAGCAATCTTTGCAGGCAGATGAAGAAAAATGTTACATGTCAAGAGTATCATATGCATCAACAGTCGGGAGTTTGATGTATGCTATGGTGTGTACCAGACCTGACATAGCATATGTAGTGGGAGTTGTCAGTAGGTTCCTATCAAATCCAACAAAGGAGAATTGGGAAGGCATAAAGTGGATACTCAGATATCTGAAGGGTACTTCAGAGATGTGTTTGTGCTTTAGAAAAAGCAATCTCACTTTACAGGGATTTTCAGATGCAGACTTGGGAGGAGATTTTGATACCAAGAAAAACACCACAGGCTACATTTTTACTTTGGGAGGTACTGCTGTGAGTTGGAAGTCTAAACTTCAAAATCGAGTTGCTCTCTCAACCACGGAAGCCGAGTAGATAGCTATCTCAGAAGCAACTAAGGAGATGATTTGGCTAAAGAATTTTCTCAATGAATTAGGGAAAGAACAAGATAATGCTTCAATGTTTAGTGACAGTCAAAGTGCTATAAGTCTTACTAAGAATCCAGTCTTCCATTCTAGATGCAAGCATATTCAATTAAGATACTATTTTATCAGGGAGTTGATAAATGATGGAGACTTATCTTTGTTGAAGATCTTAGGATCAGAGAATCTAGTAGATATGTTGACTAAATCTGTTACAGTTGACAAGCTGAGGCTTTGCATTGCCTTAGTTGTCCTTTAAGGATAATTGAAGATGAAGGCGCTACCCTAGGTAAAGAGTCTATGAACTCATTGCTTACAAGGAGCTGCTAGAGTTTGGAACTTAGACTCCAAGTGGGAGAATTGTTAGAGTTTATGGTCTTAGTTCTTTTGTCCTACATCGCTTAGTTTGTAATAACTTGTGTCTCATTAGTGTTATATATAAAGACACCTTGTAAGCTTTTATATGCGCAAGTAATAAAAAGTTCTTAGTGTAGTTGTGGACGTAAGCACATACATTATGTGCTGAATCACATTAAACTTTGTCTTTTCTCTCTTCTCCTTATTCCTTTCTCTTCTTATTGCTCCATACTAACAACAGTCTCATTCCCTTTTGAACTCCACACCATTTTCCTTTCAAACTCTTCCATTCTTGCTCAAAATCTCAAAATCCTATCACGACACCACTTCCACCTACCCCTCACGCTATTACATCGTGCCACCACCACTACTACAACTACACTATTTTCCCTTCGAACTTTCTCTTGCTTTCGCTCATCAAACCCTTGAAATCCTATCTTCACGTCGCCACTACCACCACCATTGTCATCACATCAAGCCACCTCCGCCATCAGAATTCCCTTTCAAACTGCCTCTCATTTGTCACACCTTTGAAACCATATTACAACACCATCGCCATCACATTGCATCTCACAAACCCCTGCCATTGAGTTTATCATTGCATGCACTATTTGTGCACTTCTTGTATGCTTTGTAAATTAGTTTGTTATTTTATTATTGTATACACTAAGTGTGCTAGTCTTTTAGACTCTTTTTTGTATCATTTATTTACTATGGTGGGAATTTTTCTTTGATTTGGATGACTTGTGGTTTTTACTCTTGTTTTGAAGAGTTTTTGCTTAAAAATCCTTTTATATCTTATTAATATTGTAGTTTATAATATGAATTATCATAATTTTGAATCTACACTAAGTGATTTTTATGAGCCTAAAACTGAAATCTTAGATAGGAATGTAAAACATGAACATTTGTAAGATAATAGGAAGAGATTAACTATAAATAGACACATTTTTTTTTAAAAAAAGTAGTTTCTACGTGGGTTAGGAAAAAAATCAATGAAGTTATTTGCTGTTATTTTTGAACCAATGTAGAAAGTGACAAATTTATATTATCTATATCAGTTCTAGAAATCAATGTATAAAAAGCCTCCCATCATAGCATATGTATGTAGAAGGCTATTTATATAGCAATGTAACTTCTTTCCCATGAATATTAAATTTAAATGATAATAATTATATATTTTTGTTGTAAAGACAACATGCCTTTTACTATAAATGATCCAGTTTGAACTAATAAGACTATTATAAGAGATAAAATCTTCAATATAAGTATTTAATGTAATTGTATTACTTAAGGCTCGAATTCGAGATGATTAAGTTAAAATAACACCAGTTAATATGATGAAAAAATAATTATTCAATGTTATAAAATTTATCTTAAATCTATATTTTACATGATCAAAGTCTCACTTAAAGAGAGATATTTTACATGAATCTGTGATGCTCATCCGCCGCCAGGAATCATTGAGCATGCTACTCAGTCGTCACTGTCATCAAGAATCAATGTTATAGCAACAACGACAACAACACCCACAAAATTGTGATGGGGGATGGCACTACACGAGGCGCCCCAGGTGTGGAGACGGCGGTGCATATCCAAACGATGTGCAAATGGCCTTGATATTGTCATTGAAACGCTTGAAAGCGGTGATCTCTTCATCGATCTTTTCTTCGACGACGCACATCGTAATGATGTGTGGCCCTATCGGATTGTGCCAATCGTCGGAGCCACAACTACTTGTGAGCGGTGCCACGACGAATCCCGACAACGTCGTTGGTGTGGTGCAAATCTCTCACCCGAAACCTCTTCATTCCTGATTCATAGTTTCACACACACATTGCTTCTTTTTTTTTTTTTCTCTTTCTAACAAGCACCACTTACCCACTTGCTTGTTTTCCTCAAAGATTCAAACTTTGATACTTTGGTGTGATGGATAAAAAAACTTGTTTTCCTATGTTAAATAGAGCTTCCATTGACTGCAAAAAAAATTGCTTAAGGAACTTACTAAAGAAGATGAGATGCAGGCTTTTTAGGAAAAAAATTCATGTGCCGATCACATGACCCAAAAATTAAGCGGAGCTAACGTCCTTTTAGGTGTAGGGGGTGCTAGTATAGTGTAAAGGCAAATGTTAGCGGGTTTGCTGTAAGGGGTGCATGTATAATGTATTTAAAATCTCAGGAAATTTCTGTAATTTGCCCTAATTTTTTTATACTACACCTTAATTTAGTAATTAATTTATAATGACCATCTTAAAGCATTTTTAGAAGGAGATTTTGAGTTCAAGATCACAAGAGAGAAATCTAGGATCTCCAGCATGAAAGATGAGGTCTTTTACAAGATTTTTTTAAGATTCTTACCATTCTAAAAAAATAGTTTTTATTTTATTTTATTGTTTCCCTCCCTAACAAACAAATTATGGAGGAAAGCTACAGTAATGAAAAAGTAAGAGGAGAAGAAGATGAACTCAAAAAATCCAAATCAAACAATAAACAACAACAGATCGCCGGTGAAAAATAAGAAAATAAACAGAACTAATGAAAAAATAATAAACACAAGAATAAATAAAAAAATAAAAATGGAATCTTGTGAATGTTGAGGTTCATGGAGGGGCATTGTGGTGCGCCGGGTTACAGGACAAAAATTAGAAAAATGTCAATTTACAAAAATAAAAAAAAACACTAACTTACATAAAAAAATAAAAATGTTAATTAACATGATAAAAACATATTTAAACTAAAAATTAAATAATGAGAAGAAAATTAGAGACAATGGTATTTAAATATTAACTTAATATTATAATATTAAAAAAATAAAAATTGAATGAAGATATATGATTCTGTGTATATGTGCAATTCTGTCTATTAATATCTAAGACCAGTTATTAAAATCGAATTAAAATAAAAATTATTGAAAAATACAACATTTGGTATATTAATCATTAAAAAAAGAAAAACTTTGGTCATTCGTACGTAGTAGTAGCTTCAGGATTTCCATATTAGCAAGTTGCCCTGATATATGTTAAGTTAAGCGGTCATCGAATCTCATAATCTACAACTTTTTCTGATACATTCAAAGAAATGCCAGTTGGGTTTGGATTTTTGCGTATTAGATTAGTCATTCTGTACTCGTAGATCAAAGATTGCAGTGATATTTTATCTGTCTTTCTAAGGTTATTATCTAAAAATCAAGTAATATAATATTTTTTAATAAAATAATTATAAAATTTTCAATTTTTATTCTTTTTGTTTCACTCTACAGTAAATATATAAATAAATTAATTAAAGATTATGAGATTAATAAATATAATTGATAAAATTATAATTAATATGATTTTAAACTTTACAAAAGATAAGGATAAATTTTTTCTAAATATTAGACAATTAAAAAAACAAAATAAATAACGCTAATGGAATAACACATAGTTTGATTAGAATGGTCATGATTAAACTAGTGTTATGGTGTTATTAATATTGGGAAGAAGGGAGACCCGATAAAAAAGGGAAGAAACTTATAGAATGTCTTATCTAGATGTGGTCAAATGGTTAATTAGTAGTTTGTGTGAACCAAAACAAATGTGTCATTCAGCCATGCACGGGTAAAAGTAAGATATTTATGGGTCTTAGATTTTACATGAAAGAAGATAGGTAAAATTGTATTTTTGGTCCTCTAGTTTATTTTTCATTTTGGATTTGATCCTTAATTAATTTAATTCATAAATTTGGTCCTTTATTTTGTAAGATCGTGCAATGTTGGTCCCCAGACCATAATTAAATATTGACCGTTAGTCACATGTCATGTTCTGATTGGTCAATAAAAACAACAATTTTTTCTATCTTTGATGAAGTTGACATCCAATCAGAACATGACATGTGACAATCATCATCCAATAAAAACATGACACATGACAGTCAACATGACTTGTTAACTGTCAACGTTCAATTATGGTTTGGGAGACCAACATTACAATTTTAGAAAATAGGAGAATGAAATGAATTAAATTACTCAAGATGAATGAGAAATCAAATTTACAATTTTGGGAAGAAGATAAGTATAAGGTAATATTAATTGAGGATAGGGTATAAAGAACATAGAGAGAGAGATGCATCGTGTTCATTGTAGATTACATTACAGAGTGGCCCATGGTGTGGTCACATGGATTCCTCTGAAATCTGAACTTGTCCCGTTGCCTGAACTAAGTTGGTTTGACTGTTGCATGTTTTTCAATTTCCTTTTGCTCCCTCATTTCCTTTTGTATGGATCTACGACCTAAGAATCTCTGAGCTATTACCAGCTTTTTGTGACCTTTCTCTGTTCCATGTACAATTCTCGGACCACGTTATTACCAAATCAAAGCCCAGACAGACTTAATTAATAAAATAAAAGTTGTAAGACACACGCATATATAGAATTAAGTGTGGAACATTTTATGTTATTTGATATTTTTTAAAATTTCAATTTAACAATTATAATGGTTAAATCATATGATCCTACCTCCTGCCATTTTTATAAAAAAAATAAGATTTAGTGTATTATTACACTAAAACTTGTTTCTTGTAAAAAAAATCATAAGAAATATTATTTTCTTTTATTTTACAGGTGTAAAATATTATCAATTTTATTAATAATTATTTTAATAAATCTCTACTAAACTAAAAAGGACTGGTCCAATTAATTAAGAAAAATACATGAATTATTATAAATCTATTAATATTCATTTTTGATTTCTATAAATAATAAAGAAAAATAAGTCTTCATCGAACAATTTGACATATTTCCTTTTTAATAAAACTTTTTTTATCCAAAAAAATTTGAGTCCAATTTACTTAGGTCAACAACACATTAATAAATTATAAGTTATTATTTATACAATTATTATACTTATCCGTGTTAAGTTTCAAATAAAATAAATATTTATAAATTAATAATGGAATATTAAGATATATTTTTATTGCAAGTAGATTTAATTTTTCTCATACACACAACATACTATTTAAAAACTAGACTGATGGGCGACATTAATTTACCATTTATTATTTTAACAGTGATTGCATTATAATTAATTTGATAATAGTTATATATTATAAGTAATGAAATAATGTATAATTGCAATAATGCGCTTGTGCACAGTAGAAGGACTACATTGACCTTTAGCTCGCCGTAGTTAACAGATATCGACAATGAATCGGAAGAAAGAAAAAAAATAATCCACAATAGAGATGAATGCCATCACAGTAAAGACCCTGCCCCTGTTGACGAAATATATATGGATCTGATACAGTTTATCTTCTATATAATTTTCTATATGCTTTTGTCCCCTTACCTACCAGCCGTTTGTTTCACACCTAAATTGTCATTGATATATGCACCTACAATCACATTATTTTCGGCTATAATTTGTAATTCTTCTAATTAGAGTTGATTGTGATGCATTTTGGGGGATAAGATCGATCAAGTTATTCTAGAAACAAAAGATTGAAGATTTATAATTTTATGCAACTTGTGCAGTTAAATTGTTTTGTTTATACAAGAAAAATATTGTGCATAAATAACGAATATACGTAAAAAAAGAAAAGGTGGTAACCATAACCAAGGTAGCATTTGAAAAATTAATCCAACGAAATAAACATATTGTTTTGTTCTCAAAGGACTGTTGACAGAGAACTCTGGTGAGTATTCACTAGAATGAACTGTTGAATAGATCAAGGTTCAAAGTCTTCCTTTGTTTGAGAACTTTCTATCAAGGGCGTGATACTATGAGAAACGAATGAGCACCATGACATTCAATTTGATAGAGATTTCATTAGAGTGATAATATTTAATAAATGTTTATATGCTATAATAATGTTTATTTTATTTTAAAAAAATATATTTTTAATCCTTATGTTTTTATAAAATTGTTTTTAGTCCTCATAGTTTTACATCATTCAATTTAGTATTTTATTTTATAAAAAAATTATTTTTAGTCCTCCTCACTTAGTGGTGTTAATCTTATTTCTTACATAATAAATAAATTATAATGTTAATTTATCATTCAAATTCATAGAAGTAACATTTAAGAAACAAATAAAATAAAAAAGAAAACACATAAATAAATCTACAATATCGGTTAAAGAATGACGGTGAAAATAAAGATAAAAATAAAACTCTTACAAAGTTACCGTTTTATAGGTTTGAAGGAGATATTAATAATGTTTTTTAAGAAACAAAACAATTTTTTATATATTTTAATCAACTTTAAGAAAAATACACTTTATTTATCATATCAGATAAAAGTTAACGCGTTTTGTGAAAATTACATGAAGAATAACTAAAAAAAGAATTTAGAACAGGGTTTTCAGAAATATTATATAAATAATTGATATTACTTGTGTATTATTAGTCCATGACATGGAGGTTGTGTGTGTGGCATCACAAGGGGTTGGGGAAATTCATTAGTCTATTGCTTGTACTAATATAAATTTGAGTAATTAACAAATTGCCAAGAGAATCTTTCTGTGTGTTTGCCGGTGGTTAAGTTCGTGCGATCAAGGAACTGGTCTGCGACGAGAAAAACCTCACATGCATAGGGCTGTAGCTTTTTGTTTGTATGAACAAATCCACTTTTTGAGATTTGAAGGCAAAAGGGCATTGTTCTAATGTTCTTAAGGTGATAATGATATAAGGGTTACTTTGTTTGCTCTATTAGCTACCCTTGCTTTGGCCTTTGCTAAAGTAAGTACCTCCCTTTCTTCTCCCAAAACTGTTTTTAGTATCTAATCATTAACCTTCATCTTCCGTGCTTTCCCAAAACTGTTCTTAGCATCATCTAATCATTAACCTTCATCTTATTCTAAAAATAAAAAAATTCTTATACATCCCCCCCTCTGTCTCTCCTCGTCTCTGCTTTCTCTCCTCTTGAACAAAGTGGTGTCTCCCTTGAGAGCTACACTTGCACTTTTCCACTTGAAAAAAAATTTCAACTTTTTCCAACAAGTGACAATAAAAACAATGGCCCTAGAGGCCGTGGTTTTCCCACAAGATCCATTCACTTACGGTTGCAACAACAAAGACTTCTTGTACTCGTTAGTAGGAGGTGATGGTGGTGGTGGAGGAGGAAGCCACGAGTACGGTTTCCAAGCATCATCAGAAGACAAACCCCATGTGGGAATCATTATCAACAACAACAACATAGACCACACCCTGCATGCAAATTGGGATTCATCTTCTCCTTCGGTGTTGCAAAGTGTCAAAGAACAATGGGATTCACACTCCTCCCCTGAAGCTTGCACTGTTGATCAATCCCTCCCCAGAGCCTTCCCTCTTCCTCCTTCTTCTTCATCCCCCGAAGCCGCCGCCACCGGCCGCCGCAAACGACGTCGTACCAAGAGCGCCAAGAACAAGGAGGAGATCGAGAACCAGAGGATGACCCACATTGCAGTTGAGCGCAATAGAAGGAAGCAGATGAACGAGTACCTTGCCGTGCTTAGATCCTTGATGCCTCCTTCTTATGTACAAAGGGTCAGTCTAAATAGTCTTCATTTCGTCATTTAATTACAAATTACAAATCTAAATTAAAAGAGTTTTAAATTGCAGTCACGGTTACAATTTCATCACAATCTTTGATATTATAAGAAATTCAGACAAATGCAATTGATACAACTTTGATTACTATTGTGATCACGTTGTTGTTGCAATGATCCCATAAACCTTGACAGTCAAAATTGTGCTCATGAATCGTTTTTTAAAACCTTACAGAACAAAAGTACATGACTTTGATTTTTTTTACAATTGTTTTAACCTTATGCCAATTATGGTCACAGTTTTTAGTAGTTGATATGTTGTAATTGCCAGCGGTCAAAATGACTCCAAAAATCTTTGATGGTCAAAATTATAGTGGTAGACCGTTTTTAGAACCTTAAACACAAGTACACGAGTTCGATTTGTTTTACAATTGTTTCAACCTTAACTTACATTAATTTCCGAAAATGTTAAAATACTAGCTAGCCAACTAACCGTGCCACATGTGCGGTTATTAAAAAAAAAAAAAAAAACAGGGTGATCAAGCCTCTATTATTGGTGGCACCATTAACTTCGTGAAGGAGCTGGAGCAGCTTCTGCAGTGCATGAAGGGCCAGAAGAAGAGAACAAAGGAGGGTAGTGGCTTCTCTGACTCATCACCCTTTTCTGAGTTCTTCATGTTCCCCCAGTACTCGACACGTGCCACACAGAGCAGCAGCAGCAGCAGCAGCAAAGGCTACCCTGGCACGTGCGAGGCCAATAACAACATGGCACGGAACCCTTCATCATGGGCCGTGGCGGACATAGAAGTGACCTTGGTGGATGGCCATGCCAACATGAAGATACTCTGCAAGAAACGACCAGGGATGCTTTTGAAGATGGTTGTTGGTCTTTTAAGTCTTGGTCTCAGCATTCTCCACCTTAATGTTACCACTGTTGACGATATGGTCCTTACCTCAGTTAGTGTTAAGGTTGGTTTGTCTTTCTAACTATTTCTGCTAGCTACCTAGCTAGGTTTCTCTATTTTTTTCTTCTTGCTTTTCTAATTTTGATGGAAAACATGTACTCTTTTTTTCTTTTCTCACTTCATTTCCTTTCTAGTTTCTTCTAGCTATCACCTCATTTATCATTTTCTCTCTTGATCCTTTCTTTTTAAAAATTGGGTGGTATCTTGATAAATTTAAGAGTTCTTGTACAATTAGCATTTAAACCAATAGTTACATGTATTCCTGTTTAACGAATTCGAAGTCATATCATTTGTTTTTGTAATTTTGTTGACTTTGTTAAACAAAAAATCATATAACTATTGGTCTAAAAACTAAATGTACCAAAATTCTTATACCGCAAAATTATTAAGTGGTTCAAAATTTTTCAATCAATTTTTATAAAACTTTTATTCAAATTTTTTAATTTTAAAAAAAATTAATAACTTTTATTTACCTGCCATGTAGAGATTAATAAAGATCACCTAATCTAACACCAATAATAATTTTCAATTAGTTTGAGGGATTGTAGCAACTTGTTTTCTTCTTATTTATGTCTTCTTTTTCATTCAGAATAGGAGAATGGGCCTTTAACAGTGACTTTGTAGTTGCATGAGATCTTAGCATTTTAATAAAGTTCATCAATATAATATATTTTATCATGAAGTTAAGATTGAAAATAATAAATAGTGACATCACGACAATTGATCATGTCAAATTATTTACACTAGAGAAAATGTATTCCTCCCAAATTCGGGTGAACGTTTAATATTGCTCAATTTTGATTTATTTATAAATATTTAAAAGCTTTTTTTTTTCTTTTGTATTTTGTATTAATTTATTTACTTATTATTGGAATAGGTAGAGGAAGGGTGTCAGCTGAACACGGTGGATGAAATTGCAGCTGCTGTGCATCAATTATCACGCACGGTTCAGGAGGAAGCTGTGTTCAGCTGATCATTAAACTTTGAAATACTAAAAGGCTAGGTATTGCACCATCTTTTATCAATAATTGTGCAAAACAGCTTTGATACCCTTGTTGAAATGCGTTCAAGTTTGTAGGGTGTGGCCCGTGAAGGCATATAGAACAACAAGGGATAGGCATGTACATGCATCAGTGATCTCAAACGAGATATATAAATGTTCCATTTCAATAAGCTAGGAGATGCCAATTAAAGTATATAGGTTTACTCTTTTCTCATTTTATATTTTTTTTCCTCTTTTATGCTTTTCCTCAATTTATAACCCGAGAGGGAAAAAAGGTGTGTTGGAAGCGACAACCAATTTATGTTGTGGAGGCCCCCCCTTACTGAACTGTGTATCCACTTGTGAATTATTAGCGTTATTTTCCAAAGCATGGAGCTTTGTTAATTTCTTTGGAATGTCTGTGGACCTCTTACAATTATTTTCTCCTGTAGAAAGATTTCAATACATTAAACAATTTCATCATGCCTCTTATAACACGCATTTGAAGTGGGGTGAAATGATAAAGAATGTTATACCTATAAAAAGAAGGAATGGAATTTGATCTTAATACATTGCATGTATCTAATATTGAAAAATAAAAATAAAAACAAAAACTTCTCCGGCGGAAAAAATTGGCATCTAACATTATTATACGCGGTGGTGTATAATTGTACACCATTATATTCGTTGTCCTTTTTTCCACGAAACCCGATATAACATAACTACTAAAAATTGACCATTCTATGGCTTGTTTGATCACTCTACGGATTACAGAAGGCATAGTATTAGTGATATGTAAAGATCATGTTTTGGCTTATGATGATACGTATATATAACTAGAACCGAAGATACTAAAGAGGTATGAGAGGTCAATTTTTTTTAGATCGATATATAAAAATCAAAGACAGATGCCGAAATATCATATTCAACCAATTAAGATTAATTTAATTATTTAATTCAAGGGATGTTATTTCTTCCAAGAAGATATTCTTGTTACTCATATTTGAGTTAATTAATTATTCCCATTGTTTTTTCTTTTTTCTTTTTTGACGTAATTTGTTCTGTAGTTAGTTGGTTAGCTTTTAACAGTTTTTGCCACAGTGGTCAATTTAATTAGGGCGGAGTTGTCAAAACTAATAGGTGATTAACTCAATTGAGATATTACATTAATAGATCAGTAGTTAAATTAGGGAGTCACTTATTAAATCAGTAAAGTCAGTATATATTACAAAATTTAAAAATATTTAATAAAGCTAAAAAAATTAACCAATCCATACTTCAAATTTAAAATTATTGTCACGATCAAGTAAAGGGAAGCAGAACAAAACTTGAGTAAACTATTATTTAATTAAATATTTGTTATTTTAAATTATTTTATTGGGTATTATAATTAAATTACTAAAAAATGTTAAGTATAAAAGTTATCGAAGGATCATAAAAGAGTCTGATAAAGATGTATAACAAATATAAATATTAAATCTGATAAAGATATATAACAAACATAAATATTAAATTATATCAAGATCAAGATAATAATTATTATTATTATATACTATTATGAAGATCAAAATAATATTATAAGAGTATATTGTTACAAATTATTCAACAATGAGCTATTAACAATTTAATCTATTATTGGAACATATTATTATATTATTATATACTATTATTCAACAATGACCCATTAACAATACAAAAAAAGAGATTTCACCTCTTTGTTTTATATATAAAAAGCTTCGTTGGAATATTATGTATACCAAACATTCAACATTTGAATTATCAAACTTCTTCCGCAGGTTTCAAATGGTACCATCAAATTTTTTTCAAATAGCTACATCGTTTAAGGAATTATAAAAAAAAATTCTCAATCCAAGTCAGATCAAATTGATTTGAGTTAATTGTATAATCAATCCGATAATCAATTTAAAACAATCTTATCATTGGTTCTCGGTCTGGCCGGTTAATCCAAAATAATTTTCACAACATTGATTTAAAGAAGATAATAAGGTGAAATCAATACAAGTAGTAGTCTCATGTCACCTGTTTTTATTTGTCTAAATCTAAGTATTTATTTATAAATTTTATAGACTTAAATAAGATTTTGATCCCTATATAAAACATGGTGTTTTTTTGTCATTTAAAGATTTTTTTGTTTTAATTTTAGTATGAAGTTATAGTATTAACTGATAACATAACAATGATACTAATAATCTAACAAACAATCACATATAATTTTTTAATAAAATATATTTTTAAATTTCTCATCAATTATTTTAAACAAATAAGAATTTAAGCCATCAACTTTGAACAAATAAGAATTTAAGCCATCAACTTGCAGGACCAATTTAAATAGGCTAACTTGCAGAACCAATATAATATTTAAGCCATGATCTAGCCAATAATGCATGGCCACATTGACTCCCCAAAAAGTCTAATATTTTTGTAGAATTTAGATTTGCATGCAACTCAATCTCGAAAATTAGTTCAAGGGTTTATTCACAGAGTTGGTTTATCATGAAGTTTACGATAGGTAAAATTGCGCCATAAGACTCTTGCTTGGTTTATCATGCAGTCACATCTATTTGTATTATCCGCTTCAAGGTGTTTCTATCGTGCCTTCAACTATAAACGATGAAATGGATCGGAGCACACAGTCAGATTTAGGTCCATATTTAGCTTTAAATGTCTAAATTAATTCCCGGCACGATCATGATAGATATTCGATAACAACATGAACCATCTCTTATTGATTCATCAAAAGCATCGAATATATATACACACACCTTCCAAATTATCTTTGACGTGTGAATACTTTTGGTTTTGGCACTTTTCCTTTTGTCTGCTTCGCAGTAGCACAAATGACCCGGTTCGTAGTTTCAAAAATGGAGAGCAATATAAGTTTGACGACCACAAATTTCGAATTTGTATTTTTTGCCTCTAATCAGAGTGTACAAACTAGTTCGGTGAAAAAATTAAATTGAACTAATCTTAAACTGTTTTAATATTAATTTTATATTTAAATAGTCAAACTGATATAAAATCTGTTTCAAAATCAAATTGATTTTAAAAATTTAACTCTGAATCGAATTAATTTTTAATCAGTTTAAAATTAAGTTTAAGAGCTGAGTTAGTTTTAAATTGATTTTTGAATTATTTTTTCAAATAAAAAATATTTAAATAAAAATTAATTCTGTTAACCGAATTAATTTTGTAAATACAATTTGATTAACTGAATTGATCTTAAAAAGTAGGACACACTTTTTTAAAACTAGTTCATAAAAAATCAAATTAATTTAAGTTCGATTAGAATTCGATTCAATCCGAATCAATTTTTTTACTCACCCCTACCTTTGATCTATGCCGTCAATATATCATATATGTGTCCATTATTACAAATTGTATGTCATAATTGACGAGTTGCAGAAAAAAATTAACGAGGAATTTACATTCAACATATGAAAATATGCCGTCAATATTCAACAAGATTTTATTTTTTATTTTTTATTAACTTAGTAGAATGGTAACTGCTTTTTGAACGTGTCATTGGTCCATATTTTCTTTTAAATTAAATTGGTCTATATTGGTATGTCTTGCTATGTGTAGAATATTTAATTTCTGTATATGCCATTTCAGCAAAGATTCAGGTTGTTTCGTTTTATTTTCAGTTTGAATACAATACAACGTGCTACCTGTATAAGCCCATAGATTTGGGTAAGCATAATACTTTATGTACGTACGTCATTGTTAAATTATTAATTAATTATACATGCAAAGAATAATCTCGATTACTGCTTTGGGCCATTTGAGGAATGTATATAATGAAGCTTGAATACGATCGTATATCCGCAACAAAAAACGGACTATATATATATATTTTTTATAAAGAATAGGACCATGTGTATGTACAAAATTTATTGTAGTTATCAAGCCTTAGTTAAGCCAATATATGTTCTGTTTATATGCATGCTTCATCCCCCAAAAAACCAAACAAGTTATTGTTTGTAAAACTATATAATAAACTTTCAAATCAATGGCATAAAATCCATTAGATTTTGTTGCTACTTTTGGGGGGAAAAGATAGAGCTATAAAGGTGTACCTAGCATGCTCTTAAGAAGTTTTCCAAGGGGCGTTCTTATCTAGGGTATTCATTTCATTCATTCGAAACATGTCCAATGGAGCTATATTTGCCAGCTGATTAGTGTTATAGTCTATTTCGTAATGCTTCTGTGGGTCCCATACATAACTTTAATTTGTTGTTTTCTTGTCTTCCCTTCTGTGACCTCGAAATTTGGGCGTAAAATAAAATACACATTTTCATTTTAAAATGAGTAATATTATATATTTTCTTACAAATTCTTCCACTACTTATTAAAAAATATTAAATATAAAAGGAAATATATTTAATAGCTTTGAAATATAAAAATACATTCAATATTCATTATATAAAGGAAATAAGAATATGCAGTAGGATGATTTAAAATTATTCTCTTATAATCATATTTTTGTTCGTTTCAAAATAAGTGGTAAATGTACTTATTTAATAATATTAATTACTTTTTCTGTTAATATTTCTAATAAGTATTATCTTAGTTTTTAATGTATATTAATACTAAAATTAATTTTACAAAATTATTATTCTCTTCTATCTATTTATTTGTTTTTCTTATTTTACTTAAACAATCTAATATGATATTTATTTTGAATCGAAAGGAGTAATTAATTAGATCAACAAGTAAAATCCTAACTATGAGTGGTGTTAGTAATTTAAAGTTGGATTGAGGTTGATGGGGATGTTTGTTAATATAGTTTAAAGCGTGATTAATTATTAAGTGTGATTGATTGTTATTTACTTCAACGATTGTAGTTAATTATAGGTTTAAGTAACACGAAGTATAACAATTGGCAAACAAAAATAAGACCGATTCAATAGTAAAATAACTATAAAATAAAAAGAGTCGTATATATTAATAAAAATTTCACATATCTTAATAAAAAAAAACTATAACATATAGAAAATAATTTTTTTTTAAAAAAAATATTTTAGACTTGTTGTTTACTCACACTTGCAAAAGTGAAAATCCAAATCGTGAGGATTCGAAAAGGTTCTCCACTTCATTACGCTCCTGTGGCAAATGATATGACCTAAAAGTAAAATTTTAGGAACAGAATGTTCTACCCATACTTTTCGTAATATAATATGACAATGATTTCGTTTCCAATACATATAGGAAATCAGCTTTCACCCAGAAATAAATAATTTAATTAAAGTTGTAAACCGGCAAAGAGTTTACTCTGCATTCAGGATGCAATGCAGACAAAAATTAACAGACAGCAATTACATTAAAGTCTTGAGAGATAATTATTTAACTTGACAAAACTACAACATATGTCGCACGGATACATGTAATTAGGGCTATGCTTTGATTTGAATCAATTGTTTAGATATCATCTAATTCAATTCAATCGTAAAAATTAAACATAATTCCACTTGAATTGATTTGAATATAGTATAAAATATTAAACTCAATCTAGTTTAAGTTTTGCAACTAGCATATTAATTTATTCAGTTTTTAATCTGTTTAGAAACAACAAATGGTAAACATATTTAGACAAAGAAAAAGGAAAATGCCGTCAAAAAGGCTTACAAAATTTACAACATAAGAGTTGACTAACATATGGCAACATTAATATATTTTTTTTAATTTTTCTTTTAACAACATCATTAAACCATACACATTTAATACATGAATAACAATAGTCTATATATTGCCTAAGACTCGTAATTATAAAATAAAACCCCTAAATAAAAATAAAATTAGTTAAATGATATGCCAATTTTTTTTAGAACATACGTTCGAAACTGTCTTGCACCAAAAGAGACGTTCAAAATAATTGAGTCCACTTTTGAAGCCCGCATATGACGATGGATCCCTGGGAATTGCTTCCTGCACTGCTTTTTTGCTTCCTAGACCCCATAGGAAAAGTGAATGGACAAGTATTTCCTTAACCCAGGCATCCCCTTCCCTCTCCTTTGCGATTCAACATTTTTTGGAGGTGAGGAATATTTTTGTCCGTTGGAGTCTCTATGGAGGTACAGGAAGCAAAACTGGGGGGATCCGGAAGTAAAAGCATAGAGCCCTCCATCTGAACTCTAAATACAAGAATGGGCCTTCTTGTCTGCTTCACCATGGTGCTTGTGAATAAGTTACTTGTGGGCAAAAAAATTAATTGGGGGCAATCACTTGTCTGACTTGTGGTAAAAATTATTCTCAGTTAAATTCATGAAGTATAGGATTGACCCAATATGTATCTAAGCGTGTAGCCAATTTGTACCCTCCTGAATTTTCTTCTTTCTTAAACTCTCAAATTCTCACTTTCTATCTAAATTCATGGATTTATGATGGATTTCTGATATGAAATAATTTTAAAAGTTTAGAAGTCACAAATTAGTTTAATTTTGATAAAACTTTGAAAGATTTTGTAAGGTGTGAGACGATTAGGGTTGTTTTTTTACGGAAACAAACAAATAGCATTTTCTTAAACTCATAATGCTAGTCCATCTGCTTATCATATGAGATTATGGTTTGAAGAAAGGGAAATTTCAGATTATCGTAGCTAAAATTTAATGTTTTGGTTGATGAGATTTGAATAGAAGAGAACTTTAAAACAATTTAATTGATATAATCTATGAAAATTCTGAGTAATATGTGTGAATAACTGGAAACTCTTGATAATACTTTTGATTGTTATGGATAAAAATAAATAAAGATTTTTAGTGTAAATGGAAATGTGTGTGGTTTAATTTAAATGGAGAAAATGGAGAGGAACAAATTAACTAATTTTATAAATTAATGGGGGTGGCAAAAGTACACACATTAATGGGGGTTTAATTGGGCTCATTAATGTGAGAGACAAATTCTAAAATTTGCCCTGATTTCTTAAGGTAGAAACACTAAATTATTATGTTAATTGAACTCGATCATCTTTAAATATTAAAGTGAAATACACCCCAAGTTAATTCAATTAATTACACTTCTCATCATTCATTTAATTCGAAACTTGTGCTTAATGTAATCATTAATTGCACAATATGTACACATAATGTTATGCTAAAATAATATTTTTAAAAGATATAAAAACTCCCTTCACCAACAAGAGCGTAATAGAAGTGAAAAAAGATGCTGCTCTTTCACTTATCACATCTTCTCTGAGGATATCATCCTCTGTTGATATCTGGAATCTTAGTAGTTAGTAACCATGTCTCCATAAAAAAAAAATCTTATTACCCACGTTGAAGACAAGGATCAATCACGTAAATCAGCAATCTTATTGACACGTTATCTATTCAATTAAACAATTAATGCATGAATTTTCTTTTTGTACAGTTAATACATGAATTTAACTCTTGAAGGATGTCACTTAATTTTATTAAATGAAATTCATATTTGTCTACTTATTTGTGTTGCTTGGTAGTTGATAGGTAGAATAGAAATGATTCTCCTATATAATGTGATTTTATTTCATTTCTCTTTCAGATTAAAAAAGAAAAAACTATGGTCCTAATAAATTGCAGTAAATCTGTAACATTAAATATGGAATATTTCTTTGTCAAAAGATATATAGAATATTACAAAGTTATTCTCGTTACTCTTCTTTCTTCATTTCATTCTATATATTAGGAAAAAAATAGACACTCGGTGTCCAACTGTTCTTTATGTTTTTTAAAATAAATAAAAAATAATAAAAACTAGTGGGTGATTTGTAAAAGTAATTATAGGAATAAAATAACAGTTTTATCAAGAGTAGAAGGATTGTATAGGTACTGATGCTTGTTATTCTGTTCCCGGAACAAAAAAAAGTTGAAACACTAATGGGAAGAGAGGGGCAGTTATCCTTGTATTAATTTAATTGTGTTGTCGTTTTTTCGTATTTTATCATTTAACCAATGCAGATATTACGGTTGAAGTTGAAAGAGTTGGAGGATCAAATATAATTCAAGGATAAAAACGTTTAAATAAATGTGTATATAAAAAAGAGAATATTTTTTTATATAATTATAGATATTACAATTTTTAGGATGAATATAAAATTTTGCATAGGGTATTTTTGTCAAATAAATATATTATTTTATCAAAAGATCATGTGCATGACATGATGTAATGAATTCTGTTATTTTTTTTTTGAAAAAATGAGCTGGATTGTATTATTGAAAAATCAAATAATTTACATTAAATCAATTATGTTAAACTCATGAAAAATGAAAAGTGCAATCAATGCGTAAATATGAAAAATACCACTAAAATAATAACTTAAGGAGATGATTTTTTTTGTCTATTGATACAAAATAACCAAGATTATGATTCAATTCTTGAATTATATGTTTAAGAGAAATAAATTACTATCATTTATATTAATCATTGTTGGATAATTTAACCAAGATTATGATTCAATTATTGAATTATATGATTAAGAGATATAAATCACTATCATTTATATTAATAATTGTTGGACAATTTAAGAAGAAGATAAAATACTTCCTTGTTATTATAAAATTCAGATATGTTTTTAAATTTAAAATTACAATAGCAAAACACATTGGATCCAATCAGTTGGTGTTTGGTTGTACGTTACACAAGCGTGTCTGTCCATTTTTTTCCACGTCCAATCGTGTTTTACACATAAGCTACTACTATATGTAGCGTTAAGCGGATCCGAAATGACGTGACTTAAAACCAAATATATTATTATCTGGCTTCAACTCTTAAGAAAGGCAGTAATGCAAGTATGCAACTACCATATAGAATTTCATGGTCTAAGACTACTATAATCTTAATTAATCTCTTCCTAACACATGATTAATTGTTAGTAACTTTTATTATAATTGAAAAATTCCACTACATATCATCATGTAAAAATCGGTTAGAATCATAGACATACCATAATTCAAAACTACCTAATAATTTCTCACTATCACAGTTACAATCTAAAACATTAGTTGCTTCATATGATCTGCACATATACAAGAATCACAGATCAAGGATAACATTATCAATACAAATTTGTTTTCATCCACTTCAGTTACAGATTGAGCTGGTTGTGTTGTAGCATATCCAGTTTGTTATGGAGGAGCATGATAGTTTATCAGAACACAATATCATTGTGAGGGAGGAATTGAAACTTGAAAGTAAAGAATCGAAAATCTCGTATTCAAGTTATGAGCCCCCCAATAAAGGAAAACTAAACTTACACCAATACACAATGTAGAAGCAAAAAATAGTGCACTTAATGTACCTCATTCCCTTTTGTGGGAGCAAACCTGTTCTGCAGTGCCACTGGACATTGTGATTTTGTGATACAAAAATACAAGAGTTATTTTCACATGCCCCAGCACTTGATAAAACTTCAATTACAATTTACATTTTATTCTTCAATAAAATTGATCTCTTTTCTCTTTCACAATTTGCTGTTTAAACCATTGCCAAATGTTCAAACTCCAACCTAAGGGTGCCCTCAAAATCTGAGAGTAAAATGGACATCACACCATCATGTTACTCATCAATATGTTCATCTTTCATAAAATGAAAACTCTAATAGGGATGAATTGAGTTTAGAGTTTAGACTCATATAAACTCTCGAAGTTAGAATCCTTCTATTGCAGGAGGAGAACGACCTTTTCATAGATACCGGGTTTAAATGCAAACACTCTTCAATAGATGAACGACGCATTGCTTTACACGTTTTTGAGCAGTAGTACTCACCATCTTGCTCTTGCTTCCGTTGATCAACCGTGTTCAACATTGTGTCATCATGTTGTTTGTGATCATCAACAACACGATGGCTTTCACTTTCAGATTCTGTAGTTGAAACAGATCCCGTCTCTGTTAGAATCTCGATATTCAGAACCACATCGTTCTGAGTTTGATCATTTACCCTATCCTTAGAATTTGATTCATCAAGTGCTTCACTTGATTCCCCTGCAACCATGTTGCTGCTTAAATCACATTCATTATTCCTTGAATTCTCCAAAAGGGTATCTTGATTCCTCTCCAAATTTGCATTTTCTTGCTCCGAATTCGACACAGGTGCTTGTGCTTCAGAGTTGACACTACTAGAAACAATACCAGCCCGACAAAGAGGACAATTTGTGTGTGATCTCAACCAAGTGTCAATACAAGGAACATGAAAAGCATGGTTGCACTTTGGCAAGAGTCTTAAAGTCTCTTCTTCCTGAAACTCGTTCAAACACACCGAACACTCGGTTCCTTCAACCAACCTTTCATTCTTCTTGTACTTGCAAACCGTGATGGAGTTGATGATCGATTGTTGCAACCCCACAGTGGCAATGAGCCACACGGGGTGATCAACTTGGTTCTCATTGAGAAACTCCTCAGCAGTGTCTGATTGAGAGGGAACGGAACCGTTGTTGAATCTCCACCCGCACCATGCAGCATAGCACTTCACTTTGATCACGTAGAAACCAACCACAACAAAAATGACCGTGAATAGAGTAACAAGAATGATCAAGTAGGAGGATATGTGATTAACTTGGCTTGAATGTGAAATAGAAGGTGGTGGTGGAGAGAAGAAGTAATCAGGGTTATTGTAACAATTGTAAGGGCATGCAGGGTCACAAAAGCCATAGCAATCTTGGGTTTGGTTTGTGGTTGTTGTTGTTTCATCAGGGAAGAGTTTTCTGTGTTTGCTAGCCATTGGAGTGTGTAATTTTATGAAGAAACTTTTACGGACACAAGTGGACAGACATAGGAAATGAAAAAAAAAATGGGGTTAAGCGTGATGTGGAATTTGTTTAGATTAAAACATAATGAATATTTTTTCTTTTGTTATGATGTCACTTTCCAAGGTGTAGGAGACTATTGATGTGTTTGTTGGGTTTGGTAATCTGTAATGGGATTGAAAGAACCTCCTTATCTTGTTTGGTTTGTTTATTAGACAAGTAACAAAATTAGAGTAGTAGTTCAGGTTTATTAAACAAGTAACATATTAGAATGGTTCAGGTCTCACCAAAATGAATTTTCAAATAGTTCAGGTATCATAATTTGTCCCTATCCAACTTTGTTCAAATCCCTTGGCAATTTCTTCTAGTAAAAAAAGGGTTTTATTCATTTCATGCAGTGCAACCCCTGTGGCTATTTCTGAAGAATGATGCTTTCTACCTACTCACTCTACAAATGGAAAATATGAACCTGAATTTTCTTCTAAAATGAAGAAAATTGTAAAATACTACTAAAAAAGTAAGTATATTTAATATTTATCCTTAATTTGAAGAAAGTTAAGTTAACAAGCTATTTCAATTTAAACAATTTACCTTATTATATACTTCCCCAAGCTAAATCCCAACACATTCATTTATATTTAAGCAATAGAAAAGTAGTTCCTATAGAAGATGTTGCACAAATACATTTCTAAGTCAGAGTTACTCTGTTGTCCACTTTTTTCAGCATCAAAATATATTACTGGCTACTATATGTTTTACATATAATTTTAAACATTTGTTACAAAATTAGCTTTTGATAAATATCTGATAATCACTCTATCCATCAAGTTAAGTTGGTAATTCTCTTTTGAAAATTTAAAATTATGTAAGAAAAAGTACTTTTTTTAGAACTTTCTAATAAAAGGATTAATAGTATTTTTAAGGAAATACCTCGTCGATTAAGCTTTAAAATAAAATCATGAAGGATCGCTATCAATTTTAGAATAATGTTACCTTGGAAAAGTATACACCAACTGTTGTGTGGCTTTATTATTATTATTATTATTATTATTATTATTATTATTATTATTATTATTATTTAAGATTAAATAAAGTCATCATTACATTTTTAAAAGTCTGAATAATTTATCATTACTTGGAAAGTTATTGGTGTAAAGTCCTTATCAAGAAGATGTGACCATATCCCACCTTAAAGTTTGGTGAATTCAGAAATTGTCTTCAAAGCTCAAATCAAATTAAATTCAACGAAGTGATGCTGAATAGCTTGAGATAGCAATTTGCATCCTTAAGCACAACACAACTTTGTCCTCTCTTTCCGTGTGTGTAATTTCTCAACATCATTTGTAACTCACGTGCTTTCGCATGAGTTTAATTTTGTTATACTAAGATCTTGTTTTTTTTATTTTTTTAGTGATATTAAGATCTTTGGTGTGTGGACACAAGATAAGCAAGGATGAAAATATAAAAATTAGATAAAATATGACCTAGTAAACTTTTATCCCATTTTGTGTCTGAAATGGACAAAATAATGACATCGAATAATATAAATCAATTTAAAAAAACAATATTACTCTTTTGAGAGAATTACTATATATTTTTTTAAAAAAATAAGTTTAACATATTTTCTATTTACATATAGTATTTTAAATTATAAAAAAAATACATATATAAAAAATGTAATAAATTACTGAACTCTATACATATATAATTTAAATAAAATGTACTAAATTTCAAATTTATACTCTTATAAGACTGTGTATTGAATTAACAATTTTAAGTTATAAAAAAAAATAGAAATAACAAGAGAGTTGTAACCTCTGTGTGTGAGTATCCAAGTTGGATTAGGCTCCTCTAAAGTGAAGAGATACACTTTAGAGGCGATAAAGTGCAATTACAATTGTTGATTATAAAATTAATAGTTAAAAATTGAGTTAAAATCATATATATATATATATATATATATATATATATATATATATATATATATATATATATATATATATAAAATTAATTCTAATCTCAATTGTTGAATTTTAAATTAGTGGGTTATTGGTGTATTTTATCCTCTAAAATACATTTATTCCCTCACTTTAATGTTATGTTTGGTTGGGGAAGGAGAGGAATAGAAAAAAATGATAATGTGATACCACATGCTACATTTCCTATACTCTACTTAATTAATTCTTTTTTTTCTTTTCATTTCTCTATATTTGCATACTATCAACCAAACACAGCATAACGATGATGAGAGGGAAAGTACAATGCTATGATAATCATATTGCAAGCTGCCAACAAAGAGCAAGGGATGTGATGGTAACCTTAATCATAACATAACATGATGCATGTAAGTATCCAATTTGTATGGCACCAACAGGAAGCACTGAATCCTAGATGTGCCATTAAGCCTTTGATCCAACTCTAAGCATTGATCCATGGGGTTAGTGAAGTTAGAAAAAGGAAGGGGTGGGAGGAGGGGAAGAGGTTAGGGTAGGAGGAATAAGTTTTAAAAGTGGGGGTGTATTTAGTAAAAAAGGATGTGTTTAACAATACCCAAGTGGAAAGTTGTGCACAAAAAAGGACTAATTTTTACATTCTAGAATGGATAATCCAAAATGTAAATTAGATTTCGGAATGAGGTGCAAGAAGTAAATCCAAAGGTGCAAGAAGAAATTATCGAAAAGTAAAGCACTTTAACACCTTTCATAATTCTACAAGAAACTAATTAAGCATAAGGATAGTTGAAAATCAAGGCCCAAATATTTCACCTCTGGCATCATCGTTGCCTCCATCCTGTGCCACAAATAGGGGTGGGAATATAGGTCATGCTTTAAAAGACTTGAGCCTAGTCTACGATGAATTTTTTAGGTCTGAGCGTGGCCTATAGCCTATCAAAGGCTTTTATTTTGACTCGGTTTGACCTTTTTAAAAACTTAGCCTGACCTGATAATTTTTTAAAAACCTTCTTCACATTAAACCTTTAATATTCCTTTTATATTTGTTTTTACCAAAAAAAATAACACACCTTCTATAATAGGCTAAACAGGGCCTTAATATATAATTTGACTTAATTTTTAATAACACACCTTCTATTTGTTCACTAATTTCCAAGGGAGAAGACATATGCTAAACATAGTAAAAATATGAATTAAAACACGACATAACATAGGACAACAACAAGAGGAACCATTAAAATTGATGTCCCAAAACTACATTACCTCTGTAATGAAAAAGCTATCTAAATATAATAGTTATAATGACATGCAAAAAAGTATTGATAGAAATCATATATCACCAAGTAACAAAAAACCAACCTGAACATGCCTAAATCAAGACTCATAATAATGAAACTTGTTAAAGGAATAAGAAGATGAGAGAAAAAATGGCAAGATTTTGAAGTTTTACCTCTATAAAAGCTTGAAGTGAAAAGGATACGATTTTTGTTTCCTCTGCAATTTTTGTTAGTTGTGTTCTCTATTTTACTTCAGCAAAGAGAGAAAACCTAATAGAAAAAAGGAAAAGGAAACGTTAAAAGGAATAGGAAAATAAGCTAATAAAAATAACTAGGAATATAAAGGGAATGAACTGAATATCTTACAACTAGTAAAAAGAATGAAACGACAATCAACACATGACTCACACCACTTAAATTGTAATTAAAGTCTTACTTAATTATAGGAATGAAAGTTATGGAGCAATCGTGTGTAATCAAAGTCTGCTAGTTTCAAAAAAATA